>NC_056741.1:1662919685-1662929685 GCF_019279795.1 Protopterus annectens | reverse complement strand
GTTCTGATGTGCATTTTCCAACCTTTTGATCCATTGGTGCCTTTAACAAAAATCATGACATCTAAAAGAATTTGTTCTATTATCTTTGCAAAAAGTCATATATATCTGATCCGTGGTTTAAATTGCCTGTACTGTTCCAGGATAGTATTTACCACTCTCATGTATCGCTAACCTTCTTTTAACTCGTATATGTCCAATTTTATTCCTTCATCCCTGTCTCCTGTAATTTCTCTGTTCCTGTGTTTTCTGTCTCATGGTCTTCTGCATACAAATATTCTTTATAAAACAAACCAACATCTTAAGCTAAAACTGCTTGTTGTAACCTAACCTATTTACTTTCCTACTGAAAGATTCCTATTTCACAATAGTTGAAATTGTTAGGATGTTGTCATTTAACTTTTATCTCTAAGCATATATTTATTTGTAGTAACTGTATATATTCAATTTCTGTACATAGTGTTTGACATTTCAACTGTAGATCCCAAACTGCACATAGTTTTAATATACCTACATAACTGATTCACAAAGCAAAATGCCACAATGTTTTATCTTTGAAAAATAGTTTCAGCGCTTTGTGAAAAAACTGTACAGCTTTTCTTTGTGTGTAATGTAAAACTCCTATCTTGCTCAGTATATGTACATATAATTTTCTCTGTACTTTGTCCCGTTTTGCTTTACTGGTAACCAAAGATAGATCCGTCAAAATAAGCTGTGTACAATGCTTAGTGTTCAAATCTGAATCTGGTGTGGGAATACTGCATTACCCCCACTTCCCTGAAAACTATGAAGCCTGCCACTGTCTGTCCATCCCTCTGGTGTTAGAGTGGGATGAAAGCAAAGTTTCAAGTGGCCATAGTCCTTTATCTCAGGTGACTGCTATTGCAGTTCTTCTCACCATATCTCTGTGGCAGTGCACATTTGCTTTAATGCAAACATCAAAGATGGCCACCTAACATGGGAAAGACCTGTTTAATGAAGATGCCAAGTGAAACGTACTGCAACATGTCTGACAACACAAGCATAATGGTAGTGCTGATGGTGATTGTGAGAAAAGTTATGCTTATGTATTTGTGCGAGTGTGCAGTGGGGATAGTGCAACAGTAATAAGGTGGCTATAACTTCTCTCACAGTCACCATCAGCACTACCATTATGCTTGTGTTGTGGGACATGTTGAAGTATTTTTCACTTGCCATGTTCATTAAACAGTTCTTTCACATGACAGGTGGCCGTCTTTGGTGTAGCTCATCTTCAGTCTCACTGGTACAGAGTAGCTCCCTCCCTGAAGTAACTACCTCACCAGTCCTGGCTGCAAGTATGCAGCCTGTCTGGGTCTCCCCCAGGCCGCCAGACCCACTTGCTTGTCTCCTAGCCTGACTGCGTGTAACTGCATTAACGTACAGTACTGCCTCATTAAAATCCTTCCCTATCAGGACATCTGCCGGATGATAGTTTGGTACCCCTGTTGTTTCAAGACAACCGACTGTTGGCATTTTGTCCTTCCCACTTACTGGCTCCCTCACCAGTTGTTCTCCACCATGCCTCCATGGACATCTATATGCCACATGACCCCACTGGTTGCATTTGAAACATTTAACTCTATATCTTGGACGTGTATCTGGACTAGTGGCTTCCCCTGCTACTGGCAGATTCTGTTGAGGCAGTCTGGGCTGCCAACCATGGGTTCCTTTAGACCCATGAGCAGTACTGGGGTCACTTTCCTGTGCGGGGATGCCCTACTTGCTAAGTATAGTTCTCCCTTCTTTCCCAATTCATCTGAAGTAGCACATTGTCTGGGGACATGAGGATCTGGTTAGCTGACTGACAAAGTGCTATGGGCTTGTTCACTCACCAAAAGGTCTGCCAGCCCTTCAGAAGTGGTGACCTGACATCCACTAACCTACCTATGAAAATAAGTGCTCAGTTCAGCAACATATTCACACACACACTTTCGACTGCCTTGTGTCTATGCTCATGAAACTTTTTCATATAATTTTCAGGTGTTGGCTTAAAAAATTCTAGCAAACGATTCTTATTAGCAGTGTAATTTAAGAAATCATATGACAGTTTGGAAAGTACATTTACAGCTTTGCCTTGGAGTAAGAAGAATGAACCGTACTAGAGCCTTTAGTCAGTATCATACTGTTTACATACCCTTTCAAACGTATGAAGCTATCAAAAATATCCCCCTCTGTAAAACTGCTGAAGAAATTTTCTGACCTTTTGTGCTTCTGAGGTCTGGTTACTTCCTTCCACATTACCTGCATGACTCTGGCAGAGTCAGCATCTCCTTTTCATGATGCCTCTCTCTCTCCTTCTCAGCTTCCTGGCATAGCATTTTCTCATTCTTAGCCTGTAAACGCCTCTGTCTCTCTGCTGCTTCTGTTTCCAAACACCTGGCCTCCAACTCAAGTCTCTCCAGATGGATTTTTTTAAGTCCTCTGCAGAAAGGTGGAGCTGTCCATTGTCTGAGTGTTGTACATCTCCACAGCTAGTCTGATTGCCCTGTTTTCTGATGCAGCTGTGACCAAAGCTGCAATCATGTCTGCCTTAGTCAGGTTGCCACACACCAGTCCCTTAGCCTGGCACATCTCAGCCAACTGGCTCCTTGTCAGCTTGCCATACTCCTCTGCTGATATGCTTGCTCTCCTTGACTAAGCTAACAAAAGAAATAAAACACTTGTGATCTGAACCCTGAATATTCACTGTGTGGCTGAATTAGAGTACAAAAACACCTTCAGTGATCACTGTACAGAAGCTACAGGAATTCACTATCCACGCCACTACAAGCCAGTTGCCAACCAATTAATATGTGGCGTGGATATCCCACCACTGCCAACCAATTAATGTGTGACACTTGTGTCCTGGCCTGGTAATCCAAGGAGTCTCGATCTTCACCACTAGCACCAGTGAGGGGCTTCCCTTTGGGAGGGATAACAAGTACACACACAGTAAAGTACAATTCCCCTTAAGAGCACACAGAGATCACAGTCAGTCTGGGGCTGTTTTCTCCAGATCCCCAATAAGACTACCCACTGGCACAGCTATAGTGTACAGATCTCAGCCGAGTAGTCAAGCCAAAGCCTCCTGTGCCCTGTCTGTCCAACCAGTGCTTTGTGTTTCTGCCCAAGTAGCTGACACACACACTTTGAGACTTGGTTTATAAACATAGACACTCCTGGGGAAAGCTGGCACAGGGTCTCCAGCTATGCACCCTCCTGCCAGGCTGTAAGGTAGTAATCACTGCCACCAGCTGCTCTTATTGGCTACAAAACAAAATGCTCTTACCTAAAGGTGCCCGTTTATACTGTGCAGTATTATCTGGGTAGTAAGTGGATGTTTAGCAAGGCTTATTGGAGTGGCTTTGTACACTATCACCAAATACATGCAAGTACTCTAGAGCTTAAATTATCTCTACACAACAGCCGCAGTTGAAAGGTTTAAAAAAATATTTAATAATAAATAACACAAGACAGATCTTCTCAATTCAACACAGTGCTAGTCAAGAGTTCAGAAATCACAGAAAAATAATACTGCAGAGTACTCTGACATAAATATAGAAAACAGCTAGACTAAATTCCTATCCAACTCTAAGAGCAATCACCAAAAGGATAAAGGGACTCCAAAATCTGTCATATGCTGCCAGATTGAAGAAACTCCATCTCTATTCAGTCACATACCGTCTGCTCAGAGGTGACATGTGCCTGACATACAAGGCCATGTCCAACCCGGAATTAATGGACATGCTCCACCTCAAAAAATCCAAATCCACCAAAACCACTAGAGCAAGCGACTTAAACCTTAGCACGGATATAAATAGGACGTGCTGGAGGGATAGATTTATCACTCAGAGACTCCCTATGCTGTGGAATAAAATCCCGGTCCATGTGAGGCAGAGCACCTTGCTGGCTCTGTTCAAGAGAAATCTTGACCTGTGGATGGGAGATCATAGGTTTACCCCGGGAATCATCTCTGTGTCACTGCTGGACAGAGGCACAACAAACTAATTGGCACAGTATTTTTTCATGTAAGGGGTGGCGTAAGCCACAAAACTTTGGGCTAGGCTTATAAATGCCTTAGGGCAGATAGCCTAGTATAAACCTATGAACCTATAAACTTACATGTAGAGCAAAGGCCAGAGTACTGGTGAGTGGATGTTCTTCAAACAAGTCCAAAATGCTATCTCTCTCTGAGATCTCTTATATTGATAATGCATCACTACTGACTCACTTTAGGGTACATCATTTTTGACTTCTGGTTTCCAGGCTACCAGAAACAAATTTGCATTTCTTAGTAAGCTTGCACCTGGCCAGGAAGCCATAACAATAAAATACATTATACATGTAAAACCTTGCAATTAGCTCTGGTCTCAAAACAATAGAAGGAATTCCTCAGTCCAGACATTGTGTCTGAGCTTTGAGATCAATCATATGATGCTTGACTTATTAGCTTTCTTTCAGCAGAGTGCACTGTGGTTAAATTTAAGTTCAACATTTAGCAGTTTTCTTGCATTTAAGAGGACAACCGTGTGGATTATATTCATGTTTACAATGTCATGGAATTATCTACAACATTCTATCTAGCTAGGCTGGCAGCCTTCACATATCTTCACAGGAACCTATTGCTTTGAGGTGACAACACTAACTACTGCACCACATACTACTACCAAAACCTCTCAAAATTAGCACTGCTCCTCTGTTCTTCCATTCTTTCTGAATGGAACCGAGATGTGACAGTCCAGCCATGGGCATTATAATCTCAACAGCTATGCTGTCACAGTGCATTATGGGGAGGATTTATCTCTGATCATGATGACTACCCCCAGAAAGACACTGAAGGTTACAAACACAAGCACATTAGTAGTGACTACTACTTTCTGATGAGTACAGATAGGCAATTTGCAGAAATTCAAAAAAAGTTTAAAAAAAAAAAAACACTTCTTAAAAATCTTTTCTTGACCCCCCCCCCCCCATAGTGGTCCTTTTAAGTAGAATAGGCTTGCCACAAGGGAATCGTACTTGGTCAAGTGAAAGACTGTTTCCTGTGGTACCCCAGGAAGGATATGGGTCTGGCACAGCACCAGTGTCTATTATTCTGCAATGAAGGCCTGGCATATGCCTGGCCTAAAGCAACATCTCCAAGCTAGTTCAGTCTTCATGCCTTTAGATGCCCCTCAGACATCCCCACATCTGTTTAAACACTTGCTGAAGGGAAACTTCTGAGACCACCAAGAAAAGATCTTGGTCCTGCATAGGACTTTCTGTCTTGGAAAAGTTGGCAGGACAACTATTTCCACTGTAGGTGATTAATTTTATTTTTCATTATTGCTACTGCAATGCTGTATTAGCAGGTGCTGCTCTCCTGAATGTGTGGTCCTTCAGATGAGACTATAAGGTTTGTACCTGAATTGATGGCAGCTCAGTTGGATGCAAAAGACTGCGCCACAGTTAAGTGTTGGGATTTAATTTATATATTAATAACCAAGACAAATTTCAACATACAATTTACTAGTAAATGTCAGAACACATTTCTTGTATATACCATACTCTTGTACCTATTTGTTCAAGTTTTCCAGAGTATAGATATCTGGCACAATATGACATAAAAAAAAAAAAACTTCCCCTCCTTAATCTCATAATAAAACCAGTCTGTAAGTAATAAAGAAAAATGTATGGACCAAATACGACCATAAAAATAAAGTATTTATTTAAAAAGTAAGTGCTTTCATGCTAACTATCACTGCACTTCAGACAGAAAAAAAAATCAAGTACATCATAATGTCTTTATATGCAGTTAGTCAAATAATCAAATAAAATAATCATTTAATTAATATGGTAATTTATATGCCTTCAGTAATGGTCTTAAAGTTGCAGCTCCATTCAACCAAGTTGTCGGATGTGCTTGCAAGGTTATAATCTATTTTAACTCTGCCTTTTATACCCTATTTACAATATCACCACCTCTAATATCCACAGTAAATATCTGTAACACTATAAAAAAAAAAAGCAAAGTATGCACTTCAAAAGACACTGCATGTCTATAGAGGAGACTTGGTAGCAGCTCGATTCCTAATATATCCAGTGTGTTGTAGCAGAAGCTCCCTTAATGTCCTGTTTGTCTTCCCTACATAGAAACATGTGCATTGGGTGCAGTGTGCTACTAGTGCAATCTGCACATAATTTAGGAGTATATCTACAACCATTCTTAGGGTGTATAAATGACCTTACAGAGACTATTATACACCTGCAAGCTGTGCACGAATGACAGGGATATGTCCCCAGGTTATCTAATGAAGCATACTGCTTCATTCTTCTGGGATCATAACATAGCTGATTTTTTAAGAGATAAACTATTCTTAAAACCAAATCTCGGAGTAGGACCAACAATCCCTGTTTCTTTGTTTTGTATGTAATAGAACTAGTCTCTTAAGTAAGTCATCCATCAGTTGAGTTAACAGTTGTACTTAAAAACATTTGCCAAAATATTTTGATGTCTTGTTGATCTAATAAATATTTGTGAGTGTATACATGCTGAGTAGTTCCTAGATTTCTACACAAGTATATTTTCCTTAATATTTGTACAGCATCTCAGCTTTAACCACCATTTTTTGTGCACTGACCTTAAACTTGCAAGCAAATATGTTTTTGGCAGTTCTGCATTCTTTTTCATATGCTCATTAACTTTAATTTTTACAAAACTTCCTACACTGCCTTGAGAAAATATTTGTATAATACTTGTATCTATGTTAAGCTGTTATTTCAATTTCTTGCTTTAAGAACTTAATTACATATTTCTGTATCTTTGCCTTTTTTGAAAGTCACCCTTTCATCTTCTCCCTTATAACTGTTCATAACAGTATTCCAAGTATTGCTGAAAAATTTTTGACTTTCACAGATGCATTTAAGAAAATGGCATTGTAACATATTGTTGCATTTAGCGTTCTTAATCCCATCAGTCTGATGTCCTGTTGATTCATTCCGAAACCTGAGGGTTTCGGATCTGACTTGGCCACTTTACAAGCTTTGGATTCGAAGCTCGAGCTCCTCCTCTCCAACCTATAATGCCTCATTCCCCCAGATTACCTCATTTCCTGTTTGCTGCTAATTCGGAAAGCATTGAGGTTTCGCTACTCTGAAAGCTCCTAACTAAATTTTTTCTCTAAGTCGTAAGTTTACCTTGAGCCATGATTTTCTTTTTTTTTTTATCCTCTCCTCCCATTTATACCTCCTAAATCTTATTTGTTTGTCATTTTTGGTCTAGCTAGACTTTCCTATGGTTTTATCATGATTCGGATTCAGTTTCCTCCTCCTCTCTCTCGTCTCTAAAGTTAAGGTAGGCTTTTGGTTTTATCGTGGCTGATGATTCTGATAAACCCTTGGGTTTTAAAAAACGCACTTCTGTGAGCACAAGATTCCCTTATCTGATGCCCATAGGGACTGCGTTTACTCTAGGTCTAGCGCACCTGGACAGTTCTTGTAACATTGGTGAGGGTTTTAATCTGCGGGTGCTGGCGGACTGCAGAAACAAGCTCATTTTAAAGGGCTTGCTTCCTTCTCTTTCTCCTTCGGTGCCTTCAACTTCAGGAGCTCAGCCCCCTGCAAAGAAATATAAGGCCTGCGAACATAGGAAATGTGCCCCGGAGAGATCCTCCGAGCCACCAAAAAAGGCTCCAAAAACCTTTGATCCGACCTTTGTATCTGACAGTTCGTCTCTCTCTTTCTTTAACTCCCTGTGCTCCTCCCGTTACTTCGGGGCAGAGAGTCTTGGCGCAGAGATATCCTCTAAAAGAGGTCTCTCCCAAAAGAGTGCCCAGGCCATTGTAAGCTTCCTCTTCCATCAGGTCTTTTCTGAGCTTGTCCGAGCATGAGGTTGATAGACTGAGACAGTTCCTCAATATATAGATCCAGATGGGGGTTTTGCCAGCTCCATCCTCTACCAGCTCCATGAACAGACTTTCGTCCTTCCATCCTTTAAATTCTTCTCCTATCCAACCATCTGCTTTGGAGTCATTGGATCCGATGGCCCTGAGTACCAAGATGTTGGATCCAGTAATTACTTAGAGTCCTATCATTTCCCTGATGTGCTTTGCTCTGACCATGTTGAGTCCCATTGCATCTCAGAGCCAAAGCCTAGCCGTTGAGTCCGGGCAGCGTACTTTGACTCTGAAGTTTTCAAAACTGGCACTTTCTCTTGGAATCTCCACGTTGGACAGTTCAGCACCAACTCCCCCTTTGGAGCGGAGGATTGCAGGGGCTGTAGAGACGTCTGCTCTGGCAGTTTTGGCTCTGGAGGGGCAACTCTTACTCCATCTGTTTTTGAGGTGGTAAAGAGGGTTCTCTCCCACTCTAGGGGATTCCCAGTTCTCCCACTATCTGATCCAATTCCCATCTCCTTGGAATCTGTGACTGAGACCTCACGTCTACCACTGCCACAGCCAGTCCAAGAAAGCCTTCAATCTTTTCTAACTGTGGAACCACAAATTTCTTCCAGTACTTCCCCAGAGCATCCCACTGGGAAGGTCCCCTGGAAAAAGAAGTGTAAAAGGAGACATTTGGATTCCTGTCAGGAATCGGTCACGACTTACACTGATTTTGAGGAAGGGGATGGGGTCCCCAAGGTCTTTACCTGGTGATGTCTCCTTTGCATACATCTTAGCCTCTATCAAGAAGGTGGATGGTCTATCCTAAACCAGAGGAGAAAGTGTTTTTGGAGGCTTTTGGCACCAGCCCATCTACATCCTGGGTGTGTCCCTCTGTGGATGCACTTACTGATTTTAATGTCTACCAGGTCATGGAAGGAACCGGACACTCTGGAGTCCATATCCAAATGGGTGGATAAGATGCTCAGTGCCCCCATAGCTTGCACTGGACGTAAGGGATCTCTGTAGATGCCATGGTTGTGGCAGCCACCTAAAAGGAGCTGGCTCAGGAAAGCTCTACTGTCCCCCCCCCCCCCAACAGATTTGGAAAGAGGGTCTATACTTCTGTCACATTAGCTTTGCGAGCGCTAAGCTACTTATCTCACTTTACCTGTCTATAGAGGGACTTCATCAAGGAGCTCTCTAGCTTGGTCCCTGAGTCCATGTCTGAGGAGGAACAGAAGATCTTTTCTTCCAGAATAGCCGCTGTTTAATCGATATCCAACCTTACCATGAGGTTGATTGTCCACTCTGCAGAAGGCATCTCAATGGCTGCGGGTTCTGGCATTCTCATTAAGCGTCATGCCTGGATGCAGTTACATGACTTTGAGAACTTTTCAAGGTGTCCTTTGTCGATACACTTTTTGATGGTTTGTCATTGTTTGGCCCCCACAGTAACACTCACTCCCCTAGTGAAAAAGATGGAAATACCTTGTTTGCCATCAGAATCCATTTTTCTACCCAACAACAATCTTTCTGCAAGAATTAGCATGGTGGTAAAGAAATGTGGTTCAAGAAGTCTTGGTCTTTTTTTAGGAATCTCAGGGAGACTTTCACTAGGGATAGAGGGGCGAAACAATTATAGTGGTGGACACCACTCCTGTGGCAGAGAGGGCTTTGCAAAATGAAGGGTCTTGAGATACTTTTTTGGACACGCCCTTTCAGTGCCCCTGAAAGGTTTCTTGGCTGCCTTCTCTGGAGGCATTTGGGGGTGAGGTGCTTATTCTTGCACCCTTAAGCCTAGATGGCGATCACAAATGACCAATGGGTGCTAAGGATCATATCCAAAGGATACTCCATTCCCTTTTTAAATCTCTCCAAACCAAAGACTTACTCCCTGATGTGCCACCCAATCGGAGGGAGGCAGCAGCTGTAGAAGTTACAAAGTTGCTTCACAAAAGAATCATCCTGGAGGTTCCTGCCAAGAAAGTTGGATTGGGCATCTTCTCAAGAGTCTTTTTAGTACCAAAAAAAGACAAGGGTCCCAAGGCCAATTTTGGATCTGACAGCTGAACAAAGCACTGAAGAATTCGAAAGTCAGGATGGTCACAATCCAATCCATCCTACATCTTCTGAACCTGGAT
>NC_056741.1:1662872185-1662914685 GCF_019279795.1 Protopterus annectens | reverse complement strand
TTCACTCAAGTGGGTCAGCCTTTTTGGCCTTGGAGAGGACGATAGCTGCCACTGCTACTAAAAGGGTTTCTCCTCCTTTGGATCCTCAGTCCCTTTTGGATTCCCTGCGTACCTCTTCCGACCAGGATGCTTCACTGGGACAGAGAGACTTCCAGCACCAAGATACCCAGTGGGGGCCCTCTTTTTCTTCAGATCTCTCTCCAGAGTCTCCCACTGAGGGGGTTCCTCGGAAGAGTCTTTGTAAGAGGAGACATTTGGACTTCGCCGAGGAGTCTGCCACTGAAGACACCAACCTCGATGAAGCAGAAGGATCCCCACAGTCACAGCTTGAAGACATATTCTTTAGGAAGATTCTAGAAATACTGAAACAGAGAGGCCTCTGGCAATCCAGTAATCCTTCTGAGGAGTCTATGTATCTGGCAACTTTTGGTTCTCACCCATCTTTGCCATAGGTGACTCCGCCCACTGATGAGCTCAGCAGGCGAGAGAGACCCCAGATTCCATCGACCTTGTTCCCCGGAGACCAAACAAGATAATTACAACTCCAGATAAAGCCTGCTTAGATGAAGGGTGTTGCATTAAATGCCATGGTCATGGTGACAGCGACCAAACAGGAACTCTGAGGAGAGTTCTACTGTCCACCCTCCTAATAAAGATTCTAGGATGGTGGATAGATGTGGGAAGCATGTTTTCTCTTCAGCAACATTTGCCTTGTGATCCCTGAACTCTTTCCCATTTTACAAGGTTGCAAAGGGATCTGATTAAGGAGTTAATGGATACCATGGAAGGAGTAGTAGCTGAGGGGGTACTTCAAAAGGTGTCTTCCCAGCTATCGACCATACACTCTGTAGATAACTCTTCCATGAGGCTTATTGCACACACAGCCGAAGGGATGAGTAGGGTGTCTGGTTCCGGCATCGCTGTGAGGGGGCATGCCTGGATGCGCCTGTGTGACTTTGCAGAGCCCTTTAAGTCTTCCTTTGTTAATGCCCCATTGATGGTTCTTCTCTTTTTGGACCAAAAGTTAGAGAAGCTCTTTCCTGGTGTGAGAAGGAAGGTAAGACTAATTGCCATGGGTATACATCCCCCCCCCCCCCAGAGACCCTACTCTAAAGGACAGAGAGGAAACGAGAAGATGTGCTTCAAAAAAAAGTTCTCAACAGAACACACATGGAGATTTTTCCCCCAGTGGCAGAGGAGGGAATAGTAATGGAAGACACCACCCTCAAAGCATAGGTGGCCCGCAAAACCAGGGCTCCCAAGAACCCTTTTTCGGGAAACCTTCCCAGCGCTCCTGAAAGGAGGCCCAGTTGCCCACTTCTGGAGGCAATTGGGGGTTAACTATCTATGCACTGGAGAGCCTGGCAAAACATAACTTCAGATTTGTGGGTACAGAGGATTCTATCCAGAGGCTGTCACATTCCCTTCAATCACTTCTCCTTAGCAGAATCTCAAATGTTCCATGCAGTCAAAGGGAGCAAGCAGTTATTCAAGTTCAAAAACTGCTAGAAAAGAGTCATCCATGAGGTGCCCCCAGACTAGGGAGGATTCGAACTTGCTCGATATTCTTTTTGGTTCCAAAGAAAACTGGGAACTGGAAACTGATTCTGTATCTCAGCAAGCTAAACAAGTCAGTTTGCAGAAAGATGTTCATCGTGTTTCACTGTTGCAGTCATTACACTTGGGTTATCCTGCTGGCAGGCGACCCGCAGTCAGCCCGAGTTCCAAAGTCCTGGTCCAGCGTCGGTTGCTGTCGCCTCTTCCCTGACGTCAGTGCGCCAGGGGTATAACAGTTGCAACCTATGCCATTTTCTTCAGTCTTTCTTGCCGCGCGGTGCCCAAAGCAAAAGCAGTTCGCAAGTGCCGGTTGGCCGACTCCTGAGATTTTCAAATTTGAGTTTTAGAAAGAACCGAAGTCTTCAATAAAGCTAAGTACCCCGCTGGGGAAACTTTTTCTTGCTCCAGACCGATGTCAGCAAAAGTTAATGTATTTCTTGTGGGAAGCAAATACCTCATAAGGACTTTCACTCTTACTTGCCTAGGCCCTGATCACAACGTTACCAGTTGTTGGTTTTGTGCCAGATTTAATAAATGCACTATTAAACTTCGGTACGATTTTGCTTTACATTAATTTGGCCGAAGGGTTAATTACATAATGCCCTCGGAACAACTGATCGGAATTTATAAAAAACGCAAAGACAAAGAAAAGGACAGGCATTAGAAGTCCAAAACCGAAGCCTCTTCTAGGCCAGTCGCTGGTTCTCAGTGAGGCGCTTTCGCAGCCCCTGACACCCGCTACCTCAAAGCCACAGGCCGTAACCGACAGCCACGTGGAGATGCCTAGGCCTGTGGAAACTCAAGGTATTGGACCTACGGAAACTATTCCCTCAGATGGGTCCGGAGCCGCTAAGCAGGCATCCACTTCTGAGGGTGTTTTCAGACCTTCACAGCTTGCAATTAAGCACACTTCAGCAGCCAAGGCAAAGTCAAAAACACCATTAAAGACCAGGAAACCAGTACAGCATTCTCCTGAACAGTCATACATTCCAAAGAAACATGCTAAAAATGGCCTAAGACCCAATTACTTTAATCAGGGGTACCCATCCCCCTCCTGACAAAAGGCCTAGGCAAGACACTGACTGATTCCTCTGACCAGGTTTCCATTTCCTCGGATTCCTATTCTGATCAGGAATACTCTCTCCCTCCGTATGAGGACTCTGATGCAGAGGAGTCTATACCGTCAGCCTCTCTGCCTGAGGATTATTCTTTTGGGGAAACCCTGCACACTATGAGGGAGCATTTCCATTGGGAGAGCCAGGATTATTCAGAATCCAAGAAAAGGCTCAGAGACTTCCTTTTATTGCCTCGGCACAGGCCCCTGGCTATCCCTCCGGTGCTTGATATTGTTGTTTTTTCTGAATCCAGTCTGTCTCCTGATTCCTTACCCCCTGCACCAGTGAAGCCAGACAGGTACTACAGGGTCCCTGACTCCCATATATTTCTTTACAAAAACCCCGCTGCAGACCCAGAAACAATTTCTCAGGGTCCTAAAGGGGTTAAGGCTTCCACTGCTAAAAATCCTGTCCCCTCCGATAGGGATTCCAGAGCACTGGACAGATGGGGGAAAAGTTTACACTTCTACTTTAGCTGTAAGGACTTTAAATTGCCAGTTTCACATGCTTAAATATCAACAGTATCTCATGTCATTGTTAAAACAGAAAATGCTTTCAAATTTAGAAACTCCTGACAGTAAAGAAATGCAGGATTTATTGCATGCAGTTGAACAAGTGGGAAAGCATACTCTGCAATGTGGTTTTGATTCATTAGAGGCTTCTTGTAGAGCTGCAGTTACAGGCTCTGTTATTCGAAGGCATGCTTGGTTGTAAGAACAAAGTTTACCTGACCATGTTAAAGTAAAATTATTGGATGCTCCACTACAGCATGATACTTTGTTTGATGTTAAGGCAGAGGAAGTGTTAAAGAAAATGGAGGCTAAAGCAAAATCAATGCAGACAGTGAAGGATTTCTTACAGGTTCAACCACCTAGATTTAGCAGAAACTGGCCTTTAAAAAATTGGTCCTTTCCAGTGTCAGGCCACAAAGTGGCAGAAACAGATGCCCAAGAGGCAGATCTCAGCCCCAAGGCTCCTACAGACCTAAACAATGGGGTGCTTCAGCCCCCAAAGGAGGGGAAGACAAATCACAACCTTATAGGAAACAGTCCCAATGACTTCCCTCTACAAATGCCAAGCACTTACCTTTTGGCAGCTCCCCTAGGGGGAAAGCTAGCACTTTTCTCAAAAAAATTGGCACATAATCACCCAAGACCAGTGGGTACTGAATATTGTTTCTCAGGGTTACAGGTTCCACTTCCACACGCTTCCAAAATCAAAAGGTATGCCAGACCTGCCACAAAACCAATGGACAGAGGCCCAAAAACAGATTGCTGCTCTTATGGACATGGAAGCTATTCAAAGAGTTCCACTGCAAGAACAGGGGCAAGGTTTTTACTCAAGACCTTTCTTAGTACGCAGAAAGGACAAAGCCTGGAGACCAATACTGGACCTGTCAATCCTAAATACTTTCCTGGATGTTCCAAATTTCAAAATGTTAATGCTACAGCAACTTCTGCCCATGCTGGGCAAGAAGGTTTGGCTAGTTACTTTGAGGTATACCTGCATGTCCCAATCAGACAAACTTGCAGAAGATACCTCAGATTCGTAGCAGGTTCAATGCATTACCAATTCTCTGCATTGCCCTTTGGCTTATCTACTGCGCCCAGAGTCTTCACAAAATGCCTGGCACCAGTAATTGCATTTTGCAGGCAAAAAGGAATTCAGATATATCCCTACTTGGACGACTGCCTTATTCAAGCAGAGAGCAAGGACATTCTTCTACAGCATCTGGCGTTTGTAAAAAGATTACTAATTTGCCTAGGGTACACAGTAAACGAAAAGAAATTAAAACTAGTGCCCTCTCAAGAGATAATATTCCTGGGTGCAAGCTTAAATACAACTACCCAGATGGCTTATCTCACGCCAGACAAACAAAGGCAACTGACTCATTACTTTCAAATGATGGCAACACAAACCCAGCTCCTTGCAAGAAAAATTCTGCAAGCCCTGGGCTTCATGGCATCCTGCATTCTACTAATTCCATATGCAAAACTGCATATGAGGAAACTACAGTGGTATCTGAAAAGTGCTGTGACTCAGCATTGTCACAGCCTGGAGAGAATCGTAACTTTAATTCCCAGGAGTTTTGATGGTGGTCCCAGGCCTGTCACCACAACAAGGGACAGCCTTTCACCTTACCCACAGCCAGGCAGACAATAACAACACATGCATCGGATTATGCCTGGGGGGCACATATGGCAGGAAAATGTATTCAGGGCAATTAGCCCAGGAACAAATGCATCTTCACATCAACCAAAAAGAGATGCTAGCTGTTCAGAATGCCCTGACAGCTTTCAAGGACCTACTACATCCAGGACAACTATTAATAAAGACTGACAACACCACAGTTATGTGGTACATAAGCAAGGGGGCACACATTCCTACCCCCTATGCAGGCAAGCCATGACTTTGTGTAACACAGCACTGACCTGTCAAGTACATCTGCAGGCACAATTCCTGCCAGGAACAAAAAATACACTGGCAGACGATCTAAGCAGAAATCTCATGGATCCTCACGAATGGAGACTAAATCCACAGGTGTTCAGCATGATGAGGAAATGGGAATGCCCAGACATAGATCGTTTTGCCTCCCCTCACAATTACCAAATACGGAAATTCTGCACAAGAACTTATCACTCTCAAGCATGGAAAATGGATGCTCTATCATTCAGCTGGAAAGGCCTGACAGTCTATGCCTACCCTCCGATGCCTCTTCTTACCAAGTTGCTTCTAAAAGTCAGACAAGAAAGACCAAAAATGATCCTGATTGCCCCAGACTGGCCACGCTAGCACTGGTACCCAATCCTAAAGAACTTGTCTCAAGGCCCAGCTTGGCTTCTACTTCAAATTCCTCATTTTCTGACACAGCAAAACAGTCAGATTCTGCACAGTCAACTCAAAACCTTAAATCTGGCAGCATGGCAGATAATGTAGCCACCCAGACTGCACCTCTCTCTAAAGCTGTTATGGATGTCATTTTAGAAGCCAGGAGGCCCAGCACTAGGACATCTTATGCAGAAAAATAGAAGAGATTCTGTGCTTGGAACCAGGCACAAGACCTCGAACCACTTGTCCCTAATATACCTCAGATTTTACAATACCTAACTGAGATGCTAGACAAAGGCCTATCTTTCTCATCAATTAAAATCCATGCCTCTGCCATTTCAGCTCATTACAATACGGACCCTCCTATTTTTTCACATCCTCTACTACTACAGTACCTCAGAAGGGCAAAAAAATATAAGACCCCCCCCCAAGGAGAGCACCAGTACCAACTTGGGATCTCAACTTTGTTTTAGAAAAGCTCACACTGCCTTCTTTTGAACCAGCCAGCACAGCTGATCTAAAATTCTTATGGAAAACTGCTCTGCTCCTAGCAATTACTTCAGCAAGAAGAGTTTCAGAATTACAGGCATTAATGGCTGTGGAATCTTTCATTTATTTTCCATCAGGGCAGGGTTTCTCTTCGGACAAACCCAACATTCATGCCAAAAGTGTTCTCCAATGTGGCCTTGAACCAAACCATTAATTTGCCTACCTTCTACCCAAATCCCCAGAATAAAAGGGAGAGACTTCTGCACACTTTGGATATACACTGACAGCTACGATTCTACTTGAACAAAACAAAAGTCTTCAGAAAAACTGAACAACTGTTTGTAGCCTATGCTGTAGGATTACAAGGAAAGCCTATTACAAAGCAGACAATTTCAAAATGGATAGGACATTGCATCCGCTTCTGTTATGCTCAGCATGGCAAATCAGTGACTAAGGGCATTAGGCCTCATTCTACCAGAGCAGCAGCCACTTCAGCAGCTTTTCTCAGAGGAGTACCAACCAAAGACATTTTAGAAGCTGCAACCTGGAGCTCAGTGCACACTTTCACCAAGCACTACCACGTACCTCTCTACTCTAAATCCAGAGCAGGCTTTGCCACTGCAGTGCTGCAGGGCCTGGTAGCCACTCCCAATCCAATTTAGACCCAGCCACCCAACCTCAGCTTTGGGATTCTACCCAACTGTAATGACTGCAACAGTGAAACACGATGAACATAGTACAGTTGTGTACCTACCGTAAATGTAGATGTTAGAGTGTATTCACTGTTGCAGTCCAGGTTACCCACCCACCATCCCCCTATCTTTGCTGGGACTTTTCTGTACTTCTCAACTCTATACAACCTATGTGGTGTATTTGCTTGTAGATGAAGGAAATGTTTATAGTAATATATGCATGTTTTTTTGGCATATTTTTATCTTTTCAGCCTTCCTATCTGGGGGCACCTGACATCTGGGGCAAGAAAAACTGAAGAAAATGGCGTCTGTTGCAACTTTTATACCCCTGGCGCACTGACGTCAGGGAAGAGGTGACAGCAACTGACGCCGGACCAGGACATTGGAACTCGGGCCGACTGCGGTCGCCTGCCAGCAGGATAACCCAAGTGTAATGACTGCAACAGTGAATACACTACATTTATGGTTGGTACACAACTGTACTTTCCGAATGGTCACTGTTCAGTCTGTACTTCATTCTTGGAGAAGGACGATTGGATGGGCTAAGTGGATCTTCAGGATGCGTACTACCATAAAAAGATGGACAGGCACTCCAGAAAGTACCTACACTTCTGGTTGGGAGCCAGTCATTTCCAGTTTAGAGCACTGCCATTTGGTTTTGCCACAGCCTTGTGTGTGTTCACTAAATGTATGGCAATGGTTGCAGCTCACCTGAGACTGCAAGGATTTCAGGTGTTTACTTATTTAGGCAACTAGGTCATCTCCGCCATGAACCGGCATCTATTGTTAAACGTGCAGAACTCAGTTCCTCAGCTTTGTGCACAAATGGGCATCTCAATAAACTATAAAAAATCACATCTGTAACCGGTACAGACCTTGGAGTGGTTTTGGACACTACTGAGGTGATTGCCAAACTTTCAACTTCAAGAATATTAACGATCAAACTAACAAGTTGCTTCGAAATTGGAAGATAGCCGCACGTCACGTTCTTCAGGCGTTTGGGTCAATGGATGTGGCAATAGTACTATTCCCGTTAGCCAGATTCCATATGAGAGTTCTACAGTGGCTTCCAGCTGTCCAGTGGTGAATTCTTAATCAGTCCATGTCCCGCTAGATTCTGATAACCAGCACATGTAGAAGATCCGTCTTATGGCGGATGCATTCATACCAATTGCTACAAGGCCGACCCTTTGTTCCCCCAAAGCCACAGGCCACTGTGACCACGGATGTCTCCCAGATAGGCATGGGGGAGCATTATCTGGGGGAGAATGGTCCAATGAACCAGGTCTGCAAACCTGCACATCAGTGTCCTGGAGATGATAGCTGTGCTCCTCTCATTGCAAGCTGCTGCTCTTCTAGGAACAGTTGCAGTTCACTCTGGCATCATGTCAGTGGTGTGGTACATAAACAGTCAAAGGGGAGCCAAATCTTACCCTCTATGTCGAGCGAGTGTGGCAGTGAGCAATCTCCTCCAGCCACTTTCTCATAGCAATGCACATTCTGCCGAAGTCCAACATGATAGCAGACAAATTGAGCAGATCCATTCTCGTGCCTCACGAGTTGTCCTTCAACCAAAAGGTAGCAGAGGACATTTTCCCCAAATGGGGCCAGCCTTGCTGCGACCTATTTACAACTTCCCTAAGCAACAAATGCAGCAACTATTTTGCTGTGATTCCCCCACGGGGGAGTCCCCAAGGGATGTTCTTATTCATGATTGGCCCCCCAGTCTACTTTACGCCTTTCCCCCATTCCCCTTGATCTCAAAGTTCATTCAGAAAGCCAGCAGGTTGAAGAGAGCAGTAATCCTCATTGTCCCATTCTGGCCTCGTCAAACTTGGTTTCCCTTTCTCTGGCCTCATCTTCAGAAGAAGCCCTCGATTCTGAAAAGATTTCCAGCGCTGCTGTCACACCTGACAGGAATGATTCATCCAAACCTCCACAATCTCAAGCTGACTGCTAAGTTTCTCCACTACCGTTAATTGCCAGACAACCCATGCGCTCCACGCCAGTCAGACATATTTTGTTGTCTTTTCATAAATTATCTACCCAAAAACTGTACAAATGTAAATGGAAATGATTTGTTATTTGGGAGCTATAGTATAGTGTACATCCTATTACAGCCCCTGTTCACTTTGTTTTGGATTTTCTGGCTCAGCTTTTTAATGACTGAACATCTGCTTCTACAGTCAAAGTTCAGTTAGCGGCTGTTTCAGTTTTTCATGTTGGAGAGGATAACTTGTCACTAATTTCCCACAAACTTTGCAAAGCCTTCTTAAAAAGGACTCCGTTAAAACCACCTCACAGGAATCCTTCTCCCCCATGGGACCTCAATTTAGTGCTACGTTCTATTTTGCAACTGCCCTTTGAACCTGCAGCCACCTGTGATATTAAGTTTCTTTCCTGGAAAACTTGTTTTTCTAGTAGCAATTACATCGGCACGGAGAATTTCAGAGCGCCAAGCCCTATGCTCACATTCTCCGTATCTGGTTTTTCACAACAGAAAGAAACACCAACAACGAAAATTGCAGCCAACTGGAAAAAGTCTTTACTTCTTTTAAACAGATTCTGGTACCTCGGCCTTCGCCTTCATTGGAATAAATTATTCTAAATCACAATAAATTTCACAACAGTCTCACTGCATACCAACCTCTACTTTCTCTTGAAGTTGTTTCTCAAAACAATATCAACCAAATTATCCATTTGCCTGTCTTCTTTGCAAACTTTAGCAACAAGGGTGAATATGATGTTCTTCGTGTTTCACTGTTGCAGTCATCACACTTGGGTTATCTGCCTGCAGGTAGCCCTCAGTCGGCCCGAATACCAGAGTCTTGGGATTTCTGCGTTGGATGCTGTTGCCTCCCCCTCCCCATGACGCCAGGGGTATAAAACATGCAGCCGACACCATTACATCAGCTTTTCCTGCCGTCCGGGTGCCCGAAGCAGAAGCAGTTCGTAAGTGCCGGTCACCCACTACCTAAAATTTTTGTTTTTTGAGTTACAAACGTGAAGTCTTCTAAAGCTAAGTACCCCGTTGGGGATCCTTTTTTCTTGCTCTAACCGATGTCAGAAAAAGTTAATTGTCTTGCCTGTGGAAAGCAAATACCTTAAAAATAAAATGAAATTCGAACCACAGTGTGCACTGAATGAATACTCAAGATCTGAACAGATTTCAACCAACAACAGACTAAGCATATGCTTTCACCAGCAACCTGGCTTCTTCAGAGTCTGACAGTAAAACTTTTTACTGTCAGACTCTGAAGAAGCCAGGTTGCTGGTGAAAGCATATGCTTAGTCTGTTGTTGGTTGAATAAATCTTCGTGTTTCAGATCTTGAGTATTCATTCAGTGCACACTGTGGTTCGAATTTCATTTTATTTTCTTGGTTGAACCTTTGTTGGTTCTGGTGGACTGTTTAATTGAAAGCAAATACCTTACAAAGATTTTCATTCTTACTGCGTCACCTGTTTAGGCTCAGACCACGGCATTCCTCGCTGTCTGATTTGTGCCTTGTTTAACGCCCAAACTGTTCATTGTCAGGGTGCCTTTCGCTAAATTCTTTTGCTGTCTTTATCCTTACGTTTTTTCGGAAGATCGGTAGCCAGATGGCTTATTGAAGCTATTTCGGAATACGGAGAACGACAGAGACAGACAGCATAGGTCCAAAACTGCCGACGACGCTTCCGTTAACCTAGTTACCCGTCCACCAGTACTCTGTGAGGCACCTTCGCAGCCCCTGATGCCCGCTTCTACAGATTCACAAGCCTCTACTGAGACCCATTCAGAGTACGGTATGCTGCGAGATGCTTCTTCGACTATGAAACCTGCTGATGTCTCCACCTTGGATGGGTCCGGAGCAGCTGTGCAGGCACCGGCTTCTGAGGGTGTATTCAGACGACCTGATGTTTGTATTAAACCATCTACTTTGTTTTTGACTAAAACTACCTAGTTTCTCAGAAAAATACTGCCTCATGCATTCTACTAATTCCATATGCAAGACTGCATATGGGGAAACTTCAGTGGTACTTAAAAAGTCTCTGGTGTCAACATTCTCAGGACCTGGAAACACTAATTCCTATCATTCCTTGTCTAAGGACAGAGTTCCTTTGATGAGCAGAGGCTTGCAACCACAAGGGACTCCCTTTCACTTAACCCCTCTCTGTCCAAACCCTGACAACAGATGCATCAGATTATGCATGGGGGGCTCACATGGCAGGTAAATGCATTCAAGGCAAATGGAGCTCAGGACAAAGTCACCTGCATATCAATCAAAAAGAAATGTTAGCTGTTCAGAATGCTCTGACAGCCTTCAAATACCTTATCCTTCCAGGACAACTCTTGATAAAGACAGACAACACCACAGTTATGTGGTACATAAACAAGCAGGAGGGAATTCATTCCTACCCACTCTGCAGGTTAGCCATGGCCCTGTGGAACACAGCCTTGAGCGTTCAAGTGCACCTGCAAGCTCAGTTCCTGCCAGGCAAACAAAATTCACTGGCAGACTGCTTAAGCAGAAATCTACTGGAGCCACACGAGTGGAAACTGGAACCCAGCTCATTCAAACTTCTAATGTATAAATGGGGGACACCAGAGATGGAACTCTTTGCTTCCCCCCAAAACCATCAGTTGAGCAAATTTTGCACCAGAAATCCCCACAGCCAAGCATTGAAAGTGGATGCCCTATCCTTTACATGGGAAAACCTCTCAATCTATGCCTTTCCCCATCTGCCCCTCCTTTCAAAAGTACTACTCAAGATCAATCAGGACAGGCCAAGGACAATCCTTATTGCACCAGACTGGCCACGCCAGCACTGGTAACCACAACAGTAACAGTGCCATCCTGGCACCTGCATCAGTCCCCCTCTCTGCGGTCCCAGCAGGAGGGACAGGATGTTCATCGTGCATACAGCTGCAGTCATAACAGATGGGTTCTCCTGCCGTCAGGCGGGTCCTCGGTCGGCCGAATTCCAAAGTCTAGGTCCGGCGTCGGTTGTCGTTGCTTCTTCCCTGACGTCAGTGCGACAGGGGTATAAAAGAACCAGCAGACGCCATTTTCTTCAGTCTTTTTTGCTGTGCGGTGCCCGAAGCAGAAGCAGTTCGCAAGTGCCGGTCGGCCAGCTCCTGAGATTACAAAAAATGTGGAACCGCAGTCTTCTTAAAAGCTAAGTACCCCGTTGGGGAAACTTTTTCTTGCCTCAGACTGATGTCAGACAAAGTTAATAATTGTATTTCTTGTGGGAAGCAAATACCGCATGAGGATTTCCATTCCCTCTGTATACCTTGTTTAGGCCCAGACCACGATGTCTCGGCCTGTCGCTTTTGTGCTACATTCAACAAACGCACTATTAAGCGTCGGGCGGAGTTCGCCCAGCATTATTTTGGGAAAGCATTTAACTATACTATGTCGTCGGATACTCAGACTCCGGTTTTGTCTAAAAAACTCAGACAAGGACCGACACTCGAGGACCGTGGCCTCTACCGACACCACGCCAAAGCCGACTACACGTAGTCCGGTTCTCAGCGAGGCGCCTACGCAGCCCCTGATTACCGATGACGCATCTTTGGTGGTGTCTCCTGTACCCGAGGTCGCAGGCTCCTCGGCCCACACCCTGACTACAAATACTGAAGCCACGCTTGGCATTGAAACACAGAATGTGGACAGGTCCACCTCCACTCAAGGTGTCTTCAGACCTTCCTCTTCTTTCTCCATCAAGGCTTTCACCAACTCTAAAGCTACCATGCACCCTAAGAGGCCAGCTACACAGGGCCCATCTCCAGGCCCCATGCCTAAGAGACAGATGCTTAAAATGGCTGAGGATTTAATTACTGTAATCAGAGGTTCTCAGCCACCTCCGGACAAAAGACCCAGAGTGGAGGAAGATTCCCCCTCTTCTGATCAGGGCTCCATTATTTCAGAGCACTCTGATTATCAGGAACAGTCTCACTCTCCTTTTGAAGACTCTGATGCAGAGGAATCTATTCCTTCTGTATCCCCCCCCTGAGGATTACTCATTTGGTGAAACTCTGCATACCTTAAGGGAACACTTCCACTGGGAAGGCCAGGATTATTCAGATTCCAAGAAAAGGCTCAGGGAATTTCTTTTGTTACCCCAGCACAGGCCTCTGGCTATACCTCCTGTCCTGGGCATCCTAGATGATGTTTACTCGGAGGCCTGCCTTAACCCGGACTCTCTCCCTCCAGCTACAGTTAAGCCTGACAGGTACTACAGGGTTCCTGACTCACACCAATTTCTATACAAAAGCCATGCTGCTGACCTAGAAACCATCTCACAGGGGCCCAAGGGAGTTAAGGCCTCCATTGCCAAAAATCCACTGCCTTCCGAGAGAGATTCCAGATCCTTAGAAAGGTGGGGAAAAAAGGTATATACCTCGGCTACCTTAACCATGAGAGCCTTAACTGTCAGTTTCATATGCTAAAATACCAACAGTTTCTGTTATCTCAATTGAAAAGTAAAATGTCACAACCTGAACAACCAGACATGAAGGAGTTGCAGGATTTGATGCATAGTGCAGAACAAGTGGGTAAACATACCTTACAATGTGGTTTTGATGCTCTAGAGGCCTCATGTAGAGCTGCTGTTACAGGCTCAGTCATACGTAGGCATGCCTGGCTCAAGGAACAAGCCTTGCCTGATCATGTCAAAGCAAAATTATTAGACGCCCCTCTTCAAAAGGATGTACTATTTGGGGCAAATGCTGAGGAAATATTACGGAAAATGGAGGAAAAGGCTAAATCAGTGCAAACTGTGAAAGAATTTCTGCAGGGTCAACCCCCCATGTTTTTGTAGAAATTGGCCTTCCAAAAACTGGTCCTTTCCTGCCACAGACAGACCCCAAAGAGGCAGATACAGGCGTCCGAGGGGCAGAGGACAAACGCAAGGCTCGTACAGAGGCAGACAATGGCAAACTCCTACAGAAAGAGGTGGCGAGGACAACTCGCAATCTTTCAGAAAGCAAAACCAATGACTTTCCCCTTTGCATGCCAACCAGGTCTCAAATGGCAGCTCCCTTAGGAGGAAAAGCTGGCACTATTCTCAAAAAACTGGCATATTGTCACAAAGGACAAATGGATCCTGAACATTATAAACAGAGGCTACAAATTCCATTTTCATACCCTTCCAAAAATGAAAGGCATGCCAAACCTGCCACACAATCAAAGGGCAGAGGCACAAAAGCAAATTTCAGATCTTATAAACATGAAAGCAATTCAAGAGGTACCTACACACGAACAAGGTCAAGGATTTTATTCCAGGCTATTTCTGGTGCCAAGGAAGGGCAAAGATTGGAGACTTATTTTGGATCTTTCCATCCTAAACACATTCCTACTCATACCAAAATTCAAGATGCTCACTCTACAGCAACTTCTTCCCATGCTGGGCAAGGAGTTTTGGCTGGTAACATTGGACCTCAAGGAGGCATACCTGCATGTCCCAATCAGACAAAATTGCAGAAGATACCTCAGATTTCTTGCAGGTTCAACACATTATCAATTCTCTGCATTGCCCTTTGGTTTATCTACTGCGCCCAGAGTATTCACGAAATGCCTGGCATCAGTAATTGCCTACTGCAGACTTCAAGGGATACAAATATACCCTTATTTGGACGACTGCCTGATCCAAGTGGACAGCAAGCACATTCTTCTGAAACATCTGGCTTATGTAATAATGTTATTAAACTCTCTAGGATACACAGTCAACTAAGAGAAATCAAGACTAGTACCCTCTCGGAAGATAATTTTCCTGGGTGCCAATTTGGACACACACACCCACCTCACGCCAGAGAAGCAGGGGCAACTAATTCAATATTTCAGAACACTGGCAAATTGCACCAGGCTGACTGCAAGGAAAATCCTGCAGGCTCTGGGATTCATGGCATCTTGCATCTTACTAATCCCATGTGCAAAGCTGCATATGAGAAAACTACAATGGTACCTAAAAAACATATGGTCTCAACACAGCCACAGTTTGGAAACAATGATGCCACTAATTCCATGTCTGCAAAAGGAATTTCTGTGGTGGGCTCAAGCATGCCAAACAAACACAGGTCTTCCATTCAGCAGGCCTCAAGCAGATCAAGTCATCACAACAGACGCCTCGGACTATGCCTGGGGGGCGCACATGACAAGACCGGTGCATTCAGGGCAAATGGACCCAAAAAGAAAAGCACCTTCACATCAATCAAAAAGAAATGCTAGCAGTGATAAATGCTATTACAGCCTTCCAAGGACCTTCTACAACCAGGTCAGCTATTGATAAGAACAGACAACACCACTGTTATGTGGTACATAAACAAGCAGGGAGGAACACATTCTTATCCCCTATGCAGACTGGCCATGTCACTTTGGAACATGGCCATGGACTTACAAATGGAACTACAAGCACAGTACTTGCCATGCAAGGAAAGCACGCTGGCAGACAACCTAAGCAGGAACATGACAGATCCACATGATTGGAAGTTGCATCCAAAAGTTTTTACAGAAATAATCCAAGAATGGGGAAGGCCAGACATAGATCTCTTTGCCTCACACAAAAATCATCAATTGACAAAATTCTGCTCAAGGATCTTCCATCCAAAGGCCTGGAGAGTGGACGCTCTCTCTTTCAGTTGGACATCAATGACAGTTTATGCCTTCCCACCTCTTCCTCTGCTGCCCAAAGTCCTATTGAAGACCAGAGCAGACAGACCAAAGATGATCCTCATTGCTCCGGACAGGCCAAGGCAACACTGGTACCCACTACTAAGGAGCCTGACGCATTCCCCACCATGGACCCTGCCTCTAATCCCTCTTCTTCTGACTCAGCACAGCTTCAAAACTCTTCACAGTCAGCTGAAGACACTCCATCTAGCCGCATGGAAGATTCCTTAGCATCACAGCAGGCCCTGCTCTCCAAGGAGGTGCAGGATGTCATTTTGGAGGCCAGAAGGCCATCAACTAGAAAACCTTACTCTGCAAAATGGAAACGTTTTTGTGTTTGGAATGAGAAAAAGGGCCAGTGCCCTGGAAAACTGAATTTACCTGAAATACTACAATATTTGGCCGAGCTGCTAAGCAGTGGACTTTCATTCTCCTCCATCAAAATCCATGCCTCAGCCATTTCTGCAGAATACAACACTGATCCACCTTTATTCTCTCACCCTCTATTAAGACAGTTCCTCAGAGGGGCTAAGAATTTAAGACCTCCAAGAAAACAACCAATACCTGCTTGGGATCTTAATTTCATTCTGGAAAAACTGACTTTGCCCCCTTTTGAACCAGCTGCCTCATCAGATTTACAATATTTGTCCTGGAAAACAGCTTTCCTTCTGGCTATCACTTCAGCTTGTAGAGTTTCAGAACTACAGGCTCTTATGGCTGTCCAGCCTTTCATCATCTTCCATCAGGACAGAGTTTCATTACGTACCAACCCGTCCTTTATGCCTAAAGTGGTATCCAGGGTAGCTTTAAATCAGACCATACATTTACCTACTTTTTATCCTAATCCTCAAAACAAGGGAGAGATTACTGCATTCCTTGGACATCCACAGACAACTGCGTTATTACTTGGACAGAACAAATCCTTTCAGAAAATCAGAACAGCTTTTTGTGGCCTATGCGGTAGGAGCTCAAGGAAAGTCAATATCCAAACAGACTATCTCAAAATGGATAGCCCACTGCATACGCTTTTGCTATTCCTTTCATGGCAAAACTGTACCTACAGGCATTAGAACTCATTCCACCAGGGCCACAGCCACCTCTGCAGCCTTCCTCAGAGGAGTTCCTACCAAGGATATTTTAGAAGCAGCCACTTGGGAGTTCTGTGCATACCTTCTCTAAGCACTACAACCTACCATTATACTCCAAGTCTAGAGCAGGCTTTGCCACTGCAGTCTTGCAGGGCATTTTGGCTCCTCCTAGCTCCACCTAGTGCCTACCACCCCTTTCTTAGCTTTGGGATTCTACCCATCTGTTATGACTGCAGCTGTATGCACGATGAACATAGTACAGTTTTGTACCTACCATAAATGTAGATGTTCTAGTGCTAATACAGCTGCAGTCCAGGTTTCCCTCCCACCTTCCCCTCTAGGGGTATTCTTTTATGGTGTATTTGCTTGCAACTACTGTTCTTTGATTATATTGCATTGCATTATTACATTATTTTATGTATTGCTGGGGGCACCTGACATCTGGGGCAAGAAAGACTGAAGAAAATGGCGTCGGCTGGTTCTTTTATATCCCTGTCGCACTGACGTCAGGGAAGAAGCGATGACAACCGACGCCGGACCTAGACTTTGGAATTCGGCCGACCGAGGACCCCGCCTGACGGCAGGAGAACCCATCTGTTATGACTGCAGCTGTATTAGCACTCTAACATCTACATTTATGGTAGGTACAAAACTGTACTTTTTGCATCTTCAGCTGCAAACCCTGAACCTTACAGCCTGGCTTATTCCCTGAATACTCCACCAGCAACCCTCAGCAAACAGGTTCTGGATGTCATCCTTGAGGCCAGGAGGAATAGTACTAGGAAATCCTATTTAGAAAAGTGGAAAAGATACTGATGTTCTTCGTGTTTCACCATTGCAGTCATCACACTTGGGTTATCTGCCTGCAGGTAGCCCTCAGTCGGCCCAAATACCAGAGTGTTGGAATTTCTGCATTGGATGCTGTTGCCTCTTCCATGATGTCAGAGGTATAAAACATGCAGCCAACGCCATTACGTCAGGTTTTCTTCCCATGCAGGAGCCCAAAGCAGATGTTCGTGTTTCACTGTTACAGTCATCACATTTGGGTTATCTGCCTGCAGGTAGTCCTCAAGTCGGCCTGATTATCAAAGTCTTGGGCCCTGTGTCGATTCCTGTCGCATCTTCCATGATGTCAGGTAGTCAGGGGTATAAAGCACGCAGCTGATGCTATTACATCAGTCTTTCTTGCAGTGCGGTGCCTGAAGCAGAAGCAGTTCGCAATTGCCAGTCGGCCGACTCCTGAAATTTTTGTTTTTGAGTTTCAGATCCAAAGTCTTCAACTAAGCTAAGTACCCCATTGGGGAACCTTTTTCTTGCTCTAAACCGATGTCAAGTAAAAGTTAACAAGTTACATTTCTTGTGGAAAGCAAATACCTCATAAAGATCTTAATTCGTACTGCATTCCTTGCTTAGGCCCAGACCAAGAAGTACCACGCTCTCAGTTTTGTGCCTTATTCAAACCTCGTACTATTCGTCGTCTGTTCATTTTCTCATCTAAATATTTTGGTACTCTGTTCAGTTATCCAGAAATGACTTTGGTAAGCTACCAAACTGCCAACATTCTGAAAAAACGCAAAGATAAAGACAGACCGCATAGGTCCAAAGCTGCCGACGAGGCTTCTCCTAAGCTAGTCGCCAGTTTGCCAGTACTCAGTGATGCGCTTTTGCAGACTCTGCACGCACCCATTCAGAGTCTGATATGCCGTGAGATGCTTCTTCAGCTGTGCAGGCACCCGCTTCTGAGGGTGTATTCAGGCCTACTGACTTGCTTATTAAACAGATGCCATCTTCTTCTTCAAGGCCTAAAACTCGATCCATGCCCAGAAGACTGACGCCCTGACCACATGGTCAGGCCCCTATGCCTAAAAAACTAATGGTAATGGCTGAAGACCTTATTACTCTAATCAGGGGAAGCCATCCTTCTCCCTCTAAGAGACCTAGGACTGATTTTCCTTCTGATTCTTCTGATCAGGAGTCTGAAATTTCTGTTTTTTCTGATGACCAGGATTTGCCCTTATCCACCCATAAGGATTCTGATGCAGAGGACTCCATTCCCTCTGCTTCCCCTCCAGAGGATTTCTCTCTTGGTTAAACCTTCCATACTCTTAGGGAGCATTTCCACTGGGAAATCCAGGCTTACTCTGACTCCAAAAAGAGGCTTAGGGAATTCTTACTGCTGCCTCAACACAGGCCTTTAGCTATCCCTCCTGTACTGGACATTGTAGATGATGCCTTCTCAGAATCTAGCACGGCCCCTGACACTTTACCTCCTGCTCCCAAGTTCCTCTTTAAAAATCCTACTGCGGATCCTGAGACCATTTCACAGGGACCCAAGGACATTAAGGCCACTACTGCCAAAATCCCTACCCCCTCTGATAGGGATTCCAGGGCGTTGGATAGATGGGGTACGAAGGTATACACTTCTGCAACTTTAGCCATTAGGGCCATAAACTGTCAGTTTCAAATGTTGAAGTATCTGCAGCATATTATTGGATTGCTTAAACAGAAAATGATGTTGATTCCTGACTGTACTGAAAATAAAGAATTACAGGATTTAATGCATTCTGCTGAATAAGTGGGAAAACGTACTTTGTAATGTGGTTTTGATTCATTAGAAGCATCTTGCAGGGCTGCTGTCACTGGGTCTGTACTTAGAAGGCATGCTTGGCTTAAGGAGCAATCTTTGCCAGTTCATGTTAAAGCTAAATTACTGGATGCTCCCTTAAACCAAGACCGCCTGTTTGGCAACAAAGCAGAAGTAGTACTTAAAAAAAAAATGGAGGAAAAAGCTAAATTTATGCAAGCTGTTAAGGATTTCCTGCAGGTACAGCCTCCCAGATTTAGTAGGCATTGACCCTCTAAGAGTTGGTCCTTTCCTGCCTCTTCCAGGCCTTCTCAGTCCAAACCCAGAACCAGCAGAACAACCAGGCTTCAGTCTCAAAGTACTCACAGGCCTAAGCAGTGGGGGGCTCCCACTTCCAAAGCAGGGAGGAGTAAGACTCCCCCTATGGTAAACTGTCTCAATGACTTAAACTTTAAACCTTCCAAGCCCTGCTCAACTGTGACTGTTCCTTTAGGGGGAACGATCGCCCTGTATGAAAAAAATTGGGAACTCCTGGGTTTTAAATATAGTTTCCCAAGAATACAGATTCTACTTCCACTCCTTTACCAACCCCAAATGGTTGGCCAGACCTACCCCCAAATCAGTGGACAGAGGCTCAAAAGCAAGATGTCCTTCAAGGATGCATCTGCAGTCATCACATATGGGTTGTCCTGCCTCAGGCAGCCCTTCGGTCGGCCGGATTCCAAAGTCTGGGTCTGGCCTCGGCTGATGTCGCACTTTCCCCGACGTCAGAGCGTCTGGGGTATAAAAGCATCAGCCGACTCCATCTTCCCCAGTCTTTCTTGCCGCGTGGTGCCCAAAGCAGAAGCATTTCGCAAGTGCTGGTCGGTCAGCTCCAGTGATTCAGCTACCGAAGACTTCGAAAAAGCTAAGTACCCCGTTGGGGACTCTTTCTTGCCTGAGCCGATGTCAGATAAAGTTAATAATTGTTTAACCTGTGGGAAACAAATACCTCATAAGGATTTCCACTCTTACTGCCTCCCCTGCCTAGGCCCAAACCACGACGTCTCTGCCTATTCAGCCTGTGCCTCCTTCAACCGACGAACTCTTAGACGTCGGTCGGAGTTTGCAGAGGAATTTTTTGGGGCTAGTTTTGCTTATAAAATGCCGTCGGAGACTCCGACTTCACATTTAGTCAAAAAACGGAAGGACAAGGACCGACACCTGCGGGCCGCGGTTTCGGCTGAAACCTCGGTCAGGCCTACCGCGAGTGTCTCGGTCTCGGCTGAAACAGAGTCCTTGGCTCTTCCTACTACCGAAACCACACAACCGACTACCTCGGCTCCGGCCGAGTCGGTCATTGAATTACCTACTGAAACCGGTGTCCAGGAACCTTCCGACACAATTACTGTAGATAAGTCTACTCCTGCACGTGGTGCAGCCAGACCCCCTGCTTCCATGTCCATTAAGGCTTTCTCTAGGGCTAAGGCTGCTAAACTTTCCAAGGCTTTGCCTCCCAAAGTTTCTTCTCAGAGACCTTCTTCTAGCTCTCAGATTCTTACCCTAGCAGAGGATCTGATTTCATTAATTAGGGGCTCCCAACCTCATTCGGACAGGGGCTCTCAACCACCTCCGGACAAAAGGCCCAGGGTTGAGCCCTCTGATCCACAGTCCTCAGATGAGTCCACGGATGGCTCTGCTCTGTCAGACCACCAGGAGGAGGCTTATTCGGCCTACGAGGATTCTGATGCTGAAGAATCTATTCCCTCGGCCTCCCCTCCTGAAGAGTTTTCATTTGGAGAAACATTACACACTATGAGAGAACATTTTCAACGGCTGGGTCAGGAATTCTCTGATTCCAGAAAGAGATTAAGGACCTTTTTACATTTACCTCAGCACAGGCCCTTAGCTATACCTCCTGTTTTGAATGTAATTGATGATGTCTATTCAGATGCTTGTACTGCCCCTGACTCTCTCCCTCCGGCTCCTGCCAAACCTGATAGGTACTACAGGGTCCCGGATTCACATTTTCACCTGTACAAGGCCCACTCTGCTGATCCAGAAACTATTTCCCAGGGCCCTAAAGGGGTTGCAGGTGCCACTGCTGAAAATCCTCTACCTTCTGAAAGGGAGTCCAGAGCATTAGAGAGATGGGGTAAGAAAGTGTATACTTCTGCAACTCTTTCCATGAGGGCATTAAACTGTCAATTCCATATCATACAGTATCAAGAGTATTTACTAGATGAATTGCCTAAGAAACTGTCCTCTTCTGAACCCCTTGATCGTAAATCCCTTCAGGATCTGGTGCATAACTCCCAGCAGGTTAGTAACCATTTCTTGCAGTGTGGTTATGATGCATTGGAAGTTTCATGTAGATCTGCTGTGACAGGTGCAGTTATACATAGGCATGCCTGGCTGAAGGAACAATCTCTGCCAGACCATGTTAAAGCTAAGCTTTTGGATGCTCCTATGGAAAAGCAAAAATTATTTGGTTCCACGGCTCAAGAGGTTTTAAAGAAATTTGAAGAAAAGGCAAAATCTGTGCAAACAGTTAGACTTTCTGCAAGTCCAACCACCGAGATTCAGCAGAAATTGGCCTACTAAGAATTGGTCCTTTCCGGACTCAGACAGATCTCAAAGAGGCAGAAGTAGACGTGCCAGAGGTAGAGGGCAAGCGAGAGGCTCCTACAGAGGCCGTCAGTGGCAGCCTCCCAACCAGAGAGGTAGTGCAGGAACTACAACTGCTACACCAGGACAAAGTCAATGACTTTATTTTGACTCCGCCGACCATGGCTCAATTAGAAGCACCTTTGGGCGGAAAGCTTTCTTTATTCTCAAAAAATTGGCACAGCATTACAGGGGACGCATGGACACTGCAAATAATAGACAAAGGATACAGGTTCCATTTCCACAGGTTCCATTTCCACTCATTGCCAAAAAGAAAAGGCATGCCAAACCTGCCACCAAATCAGAGGGCAGAGGCTTTGAAGCAAATTACCAACTTAATGCAAATGAAAGCCATAGAAAAGGTACCTATTTCAGAACAAGGCCAGGGATTTTACTCAAGATTATTCCTTGTTCCAAGAAAAGAAAATCAGTGGAGGCCTATTCTCGACTTGTCCGCACTGAACACGTACCTCATTGTGCCAAAATTCAAAATGCTGACTACAGCAACTCCTTCCCATGCTGGGCAAGGGGTCTTGGTTGGTGACTCTAGACCTCAAGGAGGCATACCTGCATGTCCCTATTCGACAAAGCTGCAGAAGACACCTCAGATTTCTTGCAGGGTCAGAGCATTATCAATTCTCAGCATTGTCCTTTGGGTTATCTACTGCGCCCAGAGTATTCACGAAATGCCTGGCATCAGTAATTGCACACTGCAGACTTCAGGGGATTCAAATCTACCCTTATCTGAACGACTGCCTAATACAAGCGGACAGCAAGCAAACTGTGTTAAAGGACTTGGACTATGCCATCCACCTGTTACAGGCCTTGGGATATACAGTCAACATCCACAAATCAAGACTGGTTCCATCCCAAAGAATAACTTTTCTGGGTGCGGATCTAGACACAACCACCCAGATGGCTTTTCTCACAGAAGAAAAACAAGAACAGCTACCAGTTTACTTTCAGAATCTCACAAGACAAACTCAGATGACTGCAAGGAAGATCCTGCAGGCCCTGGGTTACATGGCATCTTGCATTCTTCTGATTCCACAAGCAAGGCTTCATATGAGGAAATTACAATGGTACCTAAGAAGTTTATGGACTCAGCACAGTCACAGCTTAGAAGCTCTGACCCCACTCATTCCTTGCCTTCAAAAGGAATTCCTGTGGTGGGCTCAAGCCTGCCGGTCCAACAGCGGGCTGCCCTTCAACAAGCCAAGAGCCAATCAGACCATCACCACGGACGCTTCAGACCAAGGTTGGGGAGCGCACATGGAGGACAGATGTATACAAGGGCTATGGTCACTAAGAGAGCTGCACATGCACATAAACCAAAAGGAATTGCTGGCAGTGATGCACGCAATCGAGGCCTTCAAACCTTTCCTTCAGCAAGGCCACCTGCTCATAAGGACAGACAACACCACAGTTATGTGGTACATAAACAAGCAAGGAGGCACCCATTCCTACCCTCTTTGCAGACTGACAATGAACCAATGGGAACTGGCATTGAAACTCAACATACAGCTACAGTCCCAATTCATGCCAGGGAAAGACAATACACTGGCAGACAGCTTAAGCAGAGCTACCATGGATGTACACGAATGGATGCTACACCCAGACATCTTCTTACAAATCACACAATCATGGGGAAGGCCGGAAATAGATCTGATGTCCTTCAAGAATGCAACTGCAGTCATAACATATGGGTTGTCCTGCCTCAGGCAGCCCTCGGTCGGCCGGATTCCAAAGTCTGGGTCCGACGTCGGCTGATGTCGCATTTTCCTCCGACGTCAGAGCGGCTGGGATACATAAGCATCAGCCGACGCCATTTTCTTCAGTCTTTCTTGCCGCGCGGTGCCCGAAGCAGAAGCAGTTCGCAAGTGCCGGTCGGTCAGCTCCTGTATTCTTCGATTCCGAAGTCATCAAAAAAGCTAAGTACCTGCTAGACCTTTTCTTGCCTCAGCCGATGTCAGAAATTACTGAAAAAGTTAACAATTGTCTTTCTTGTGGTAAACAAATACCTCATAAGGATTTCCACTCTTACTGTCTTCCTTGCCTTGGCCCAGACCACGATGTCTCGGCCTGTGTAGCCTGTGCTCGCTTCAACAAGCGCACTCTCAGGCGCCGGGCGGAGTTCGCTGAAGATTTTTTCGGCGAAAAATTTGCTTACACAATGCCGTCGGAACTTCCGACATCGCAAACTCCCAAGAAACGAAAAGACCGGGACCGACACCCTCGGCCTGCGTCTATCACCGACTCCACGCCAAAACCTATCGCGAGTGCTCCGGTTCCCTCTGAGACTGTTTCTCCACCGCTCCGAACCGAAGACACCGCATTACCGACGACTCAGATTCTGGATATCACTCCGCCAGTTATTGATTTTCCTCCGGATACCGAAACCGAGGAAATGCCCGAGACCATTGCTGTAGACAAGGTCACTCCTGCACGTGGAGCTGCCAGGCCTCCTATGGCCATGTCTATTAAGGCCTACACTAGGGCTAAGGCAGCCAGCAAAACAAAACATCTTACTACTAAAACCTTACCTTAGCCTACTCCAGAGACACAAATTGTCTATGGCTGCTGATTTAAATTCCATGATTAGAGGTTCACAGGCCCATCCTGAGAGAGGATCCCAGCCTCCTTCTGATAAAAGGCCCCGGGTTGAACCCCCTGACCCTATTCCGTCAGATGAAGATTCTGAGGGCTCTGTCCACTCTGATAGCCAGGAAGAGCTCTTCCAGACCTATGAGGACTCGGATGCAGAGGATTCCTTTCCCTCGGCCTCCCCTCCTGAGGATATTTCTTTTGGGGAAGTTCTGCATACCATGAGGGAACATTTCAAGTGTCAAGGCCAGGAATATTCTGATTCCAGAAAACACCTTCGGACTTTCCTTAAGAAGCCCCAGCACAGGCCCTTAGCTATTCCTCCTGTACTTGATGTTTTGGATGATTTATATTCTGACTCTAGTGTTACCCCTGACTCTCTTCTTCCTGCCCCAGCCAAGCCAGACAGGTATTACAGGGTTCCAGAAACACATTCCCATTTATTCAGGGCCCATTCTGCTGATTTATAAACTATTTCACAGGGGCCTAAAGGAGTTTCAGCTTCCACCTCTAAAAACCCATTGCCCTCCAACAGGGAAGCTAGGTCATTAGAGAGATGGGGCAAAAAGGTTTACACTTCCACTACCTTATCTATGAGAGCTTTGAGTTGCCTTTTTCATATATTACAATATCAGGATTTCCTGTTAGAAGATTTACAAAAAACATTGGCCACTCCTGATCCTTTAGACAGGAAGGCTTTGCAGGAAGCTGTACATAATACTCAGCAAGTAAGCAATCACTTCCTACAGTGTGGATATGATGCACTGGAAGCTTCATGTAGGGCAGCTATGACAGGGGCAGTCATTCGAAGACATGCATGGTTAAAAGATCAACCTCTACCAGACCATGTGAAGGCAAAACTTCTGGATGCACCTTTGGAAAAGAACAAGCTTTTTGGTGGTAATGCTAAGGATATGTTAAAGACCATCGAGGAAAAAGCAAAATCAGTTCAGACGGTGAAAGATTTCCTCCAGGTTCAACCCCCCAGATTCAGTAGGAATTGGCCTTCAAAAAACTGGTCCTTTCCTAATACAGAAAAGTTTCAAAGGGGTAAAAACAGACGTGGCCGTGGAAGAGGCCAATACAGAGGTCCTTACAGGGGACGGCAATGGCAGCCAGGAAACCAACGAAGAGACGCAGGGGTTTCACCTGCCCCACAGCCTCAATCTCAATGACTTTCCTCTACTTCTGCCTACCAGGGAGCAAATAGAAGCTCCCTTGGGCGGGAAATTATCTCTGTTTGCAGAAAATTGGCACAGACTGACAAAGGACAAATGGATTTTGGACATTATAGACCGAGGCTACAGGTTCCATTTTCATACCTTGCCAAGAAAACAAGGCATAACAAACCTACCACCAAACCAGAGGGCAGAGGCTATCAAGCAAATCTCTCTGCTGACTCGGATGAAAGCAATAGAAAAAGTTCCACAACAAGAACAAGGCCAGGGATTTTACTCAAGACTGTTCCTTGTTCCAAGAAAAGAATCTCAATGGAGACCAATACTGAATTTGTCCACATTAAACACCTTTCTCATAGTACCAAAGTTCAAAATGCTGACTACAGCAACTCCTTCCCATGCTGGGCAAGGGGTCTTGGCTGATTACTCTGGACCTCAAGGAGGCATACCTGCATGTCCCTATCGGACACAACTGCAGAAGATACCTCAGATTTCTTGCAGGGCCAGAGCATTATCAATTCTCAGCATTGCCATTTGGCTTATCTACTGCGCCCAGAGTATTCACAAAATGCCTGGCTTCAGTAATTGCTCATTGCAGGCTCCAGGGGATACAAATTTACCCGTACCTGGACGACTGCCTCATACAAGCAGACGACAAATTGATGTTGACAAAAAACTTGGACTATGTCATAAGATTACTACAAGCTCTGGGATACACAGTCAACTTCCAAAAGTCAAGACTGCAGCCATCCCAGCAAATAATCTTCTTAGGAGCCAAATTAGACACAGCCTCTCAAATGGCTTACCTGACAGAAGACAAGCAAGAGAAGTTAACTCATGACTTCAAAGGTTTAGCAAAACTCACCCAGATGACTGCAAGGAGATTCCTGCAGGCCCTGGGTTACATGGCATCCTGCATTCTCCTGGTTCCATTAGCAAGACTACACATGAGAAAGCTTCAGTGGTACCTAAAAAGCATTTGGTCTCAGCACAGCAACAACTTGGAGACAACCATACCACTCATTCCATGCCTACAAAAGGAATTCCTATGGTGGGCCTCGGTGAGCCAGGCAAACACAGGTATGTCATTCAAAAAACCACAGATAACACAGACTATGACCACAGACGCCTCAGACCTCGGATGAGGGGTGCACATGGAAGGCAGGTGTATACAAGGACAATGGTCTCCAAAGGAAACACATCTGCATATAAACCAAAAGGAAATGCTGGCAGTAATGCATGCCATCGAGGCCTTTCAACACCAACTTCAGCAAGGCCATTTACTGATACGGACAGACAACACCATTGTGATGTGGTATATAAACAAGCAAGGGGGCACCCACTCTTACCCCCTTTGCAGACTGACAATGCATCTTTGGGAAAAATCACTGAGCCTAAACATCCAGTTACAATCCCAGTTTGTTCCAGGCAAAGACAATGTCTTGGCGGACAGCCTAAGCAGGAATTTCACAGATCCACACGAGTGGAGGTTACATCCGAAGATCTTCACACAACTCACTTCGACATGGGGCAGGCCAGAAGTAGACCTATTTGCCTCTCACCTCAACCATCATCTACAAAAATTCTGCACAAGGACATACCATCCAAAAGCTTGGAAAATAGATGCTCTCTCATTCAACTGGAACCTCCTAACAATCTATGCATTCCCACCTCTGCCAATGATGACCTCAGTATTACTAAAGATCAAAGCAGAGAGACCCAAGGGAATCATAATGGCTCCGGACTGGCCAAGACAACACTGGTACCCACTACTACGGAGCATATCAAGACAACACTGGTACCCACTACTACGGAGCATATGTCACACCAGGAGGTGGGCCCTTCCCCATTGGCCTCTACTTTTGACTCGACACAATTTCAAAACAGTGCATCCAAACCTTCAGACACTGCAGCTAACAGCCTGGGAGATCCCATGAATAACCTCAACTTATCTCTCTCCAAGGAAGTTCAGCGGATACTAACAGAGGCTCGAAGACCATCCACCAGAAAGGTTTACTTAGCAAAATGGAAGAGATTCAGCAATTGGAATACCAGCAAGGGGCATGATGCATCATTGTTGAACATCCCACTCATCTTGGAATATTTGGCAGATATCCTAAAGAACGGCCTCTCATATTCTTCCATAAAGATACATGCATCAGCTATTTCAGCTAGATATAACACTGATCCTCCTGTCTTTTCACACCCTTTGCTAAGGCAATTCCTCAGGGGAATTAAGAACATTAAGCCACCAAGAAAGGCCCCAGTACCAGCCTGGGACCTCAATTTTGTCCTAGAAAAACTGACTCTACCTCCATTTGAGCCAGCAGCTACAGTTGACTTGCAGTTTCTCTCATGGAAGACAGCTTTCCTGTTGGCAATTACCTCAGCAAGAAGGGTTTCGGAACTACAGGCCCTAATGGCAATACCACCGTTCATAATTTTTCACAGAGACAGGGTTTCATTAAGGACCAACCCTATTTTTATGCCTAAGGTGGTATCTAGGGTTTCTTTAAATCAAGCTATTCATCTGCCTGCTTTCTTCCCCAATCCTGAGAATAAGGGGGAAAGACTGTTACATACCTTGGACATTCACAGACAACTTCGATACTACCTGGACAGAACCAAGACCAGTAGGAAGTCTGAACAACTTTTGTAGCTTACGCCTGCAGTCCAAGGAAAAGCAATTTCAAAACAGACAATTTCAAAATGGATTGGACATTGCATCAGATTCTGTTATTCCTTTCATGGAAAGACTGTTCCAGCCAATGTCAGGCCACATTCCACCAGAGCTACAACCACCTCTACAGCATTCTTAAGAGGGGTGCCTACTAAGGACATTCTAGAAGCTGCTACATGGAGCTCCATGCATACATTCTCCAAACACTACAATCTCCCTCTATACTCCAAATCCAGAGCAGGCTTTGCTTCGGCAGTCCTGCAGGGTTTGATTGCCACTCCATCTTTTTCCTAGAGCATTCCTCCTCCCCCAGCTAAGCTATGGTGTTCTACCCATTTGTTATGACTGCAGTTGCATTCTTGAAGGACATAGTACAGCTTTGTACCTACCATAAATGTAGATGTCCGATAGACATGCAACTGCAGTCGGATTTTCCCTCCCTCCATACCCCTCTATGCCTAGGGTCCACTCCTATCCCTGTTTCTCTTAGCTGGGGATATCTGTTATGGTGTATCTGTTAATTGCTTACTTATTTGTTTGGAATCCTGTTTTTGTCTTCCAATTTGATTACAGCCTTCCTAGGAGGGCACCTGGCATCTGGGGCAAGAAACACTGAAGAAAATGGCGTTGGCTGATGCTTATGTATCCCAGCCGCTCTGACGTCGGAGGAAAATGTGACCTCAGCCGACGTCGGACCCAGACTTTGGAATCCGGCCGACCGAGGGCTGCCTGAGGCAGGACAACCCATATGTTATGACTGCAGTTGCATGTCTATCGGACATCTACATTTATGGTAGGTACAAAACTGTACTTTCGCTTCCCCCCTAAATCATCAACTGAAGAAATTCTGCTCAAAGACATACCACCCACAAGCATGGAAGGTGGACGCTCTCTCTTTCAGCTGGAAAGCTCTAACAGTGCATGCTTTCCCACCTCTACCACTAATGACCAAGGTCCTACTGAAGATCAGGACAGAGCAGCCCAGAGTAATCCTGATAGCCCCAAACTGGCCAAGACAGCACTGGTACCCACTGTTGGAGAGCTTGTCACAGACAAAACCATGGCCTCTTCCCCTATGGCCACTCCTACTGACGCAGCACAATTTCAGGACTCAACACTCCAACCTGAAAACCTTGCAGCTAACTGCCTGGAGAATACCATGACTCCTCCTCAGGATAACCTATCCCAGAGAGTGAAGGATATTATTATGGAAGCTCACCGACCTTCCACAAGGAAGGCATATACAGCAAAATGGAAAAGATTTCACACCTGGAACACAGCAAAGGGCCTAGATGTGACTGTGATGAATATGGCATATATACTGGAATATTTGGCAGAATTGTCCCACAGTGGCCTGTCTTACTCTTCCATCAAGATACATGCCTCAGCAATCTCAGCAGAATACAATCTAAATCCACCTGTCTTCTCTCACCCACTACTAAGACAGTTTCTAAGGGGAATCAAAAACATTAATCCTCCAAGGAAACCACCTCTACCTATTTGGGACCTGAATTTCGTGTTGGAAAAACTAACACTTCCACCCTTAGAACCAGCAGCGTCGGCAGATGTACAGTTTTTGTCTTGGAAAACTGCCTTCCTTCTGGCCATAACCTCAGTAAGAAGAGTATCTGAGCTACAAGCTTTAATGGCGGTGCAGCCATTCCTCATCTTTCATCAGGACAGAGTTTCTTTAAGGACCAATCCTACATTCATGCCAAAGGTGGTATCCAGGGTATCTTTGAACCAAGCTATTCATTTGCCTACGTTCTTCCCACAGCCTCAAAATAAAGGGGAGAGACTTCTGCACACCCTGGACATACACAGACAACTACGCTACTACTTGGACAGAACTAAAAGTTACAGAAAGACTGACCAGTTGTTTGTAGCATATGCTGCTGGGGTACAAGGAAAAGCAATTTCCAAACAGACAATTTCGAAATGGATAGGAAATTGCATTCGTTTTTGTTACTCCTTTCATGGAAAGACTGTGCCAGCTAACATTAGACCTCATTCCACGAGAGCCACAGCCACCACCACAGCCTTCCTAAGAGGGGTGGCTACCAAAGACATTTTAGAAGCTGTTACATTGAGCTCCGTGCATACATTTGCCAAGCATTACAATTTGCCTTTATACTCCAGATCCAGAGCAGGTTTTGCTACGGCAGTCCTGCAGGGTATCTTAACTACACCATCCTTCACTTAGTACCTCCACCCCCAGTTTGGCTATGGTATTCTACCCCCTCCACCCCCAGTTTGGCTATGGTATTCTACCCATATGTGATGACTGCAGATGCATCCTTGAAGGACATAGTACAGTTTTGTACCTACCATAAATGTAGATGTCCGATAGGTATGCATCTGCAGTCAGGTTTACCCTCCCTCCTACCCCTCTGTGGTATTCCTAGGGTGCTTACCCCTCTTTTAGGTAGCTGGGGGAATCTATTATGGTGTATTTGTTTGTATATACATGTGTGTGTGTATATATATATATATATATATATATATACATGTGTGTGTGTGTATATATATATATATATATATATATATATATATTTGCAAATGTTTGGAATTTTATTGCATTTATCCAAATTTAGCCTTCCTAGAGGGCACCTGGCATCTGGGGCAAGAAAAACTGAGGAAGATGGCGTCGGCTGATGCTTTTATACCCCAGACGCTCTGACGTCGGGGAAAGTGCGACATCAGCCGAGGCCAGACCCAGACTTTGGAATCCGGCCGACCGAAGGGCTGCCTGAGGCAGGACAACCCATATGTGATGACTGCAGATGCATACCTATCGGACATCTACATTTATGGTAGGTACAAAACTGTACTTTCTCTCTCTTTTGAGCATCAGGGCTATTTAGCCTGTCCCAGAAGAAGAATGGTGGCAGGGTTTCTACTCAAGACTTTTCCTGGTACCCAGAAAAGACAATTCTTGGCATCCTATCCTGGACTTGTCTATCCTAAACACATTTTTGATGGTCCGAAAATTCAAGATGCTAACTCTTCATCAGCTGCTTCCCATGCTAGGCAAAAATGCTTGGTTGGCAACACTGGATGTAAAGGAAGCCTACCTGCATATCCCAATAAGGGAATCTTGCAGAAGATACCTACTCTTCAAAGCAGGCAGGCTACATGCACTATCAGATGTTCTTCGTGTTTCACTGTTGCAGTCATTACATTTGGGTTATCTGCTTGCAGGTAGCCCTCAGTCGGCCTGATTAACAAAGTCTTGGGTCCTGCGTTAGTTGCTGTCCCTTCTTCCATGACGTCAGGTCGCCAGGGGTATAAAACATGCAGCCGACGCTATTACACCAGTCTTTCTTACTGTGCGGTGCCCGAAGCAGAAGCAGTTCGCAAGTGCCGGTCGGCCGACTCCTGAAATTTTCATTTTCGAGTTTCAGAACCAAAGTCTTCAACTAAAAGCTAAGTACCCCATTGGGGAAACTTTTTCTTGCTCTTAACCGATGTCAGTAAAAGTAAATAATTGCATTACTTGTGGAAAACAAATACCTCCATAAAGATTTTCATTCATACTGTATTCCTTGCCTAGGCCCTGACCACGACATACCTCGCTGTCGGTTTTGTGCCTCATTTAAACCACAAACTATCCGTCGTCTGTATATTTACGCTTCTAAATATTTTGGTGCTCTGTTCAATTATCCTGATATGTTTTCGGTCAGCCTTCCGACTACCGACATTCCGAATAAACGCAAAGATAAAGACAGAGACTGGCCGCTTAGGTCCAAAACTGCCGATGACTCTTCTAAGCCAGTCGCCAGTTCGCCGGTACTCAGTGAGGCGCTTTCGCAGCCCCTGATACCTGCTACTTCTGATTCGCAGGCCTCTACTGAGACCCATTCGGAGTCCAGTATGCCACGAGATGCTTCAACTGTGTAACCTGTGGATGGGCCAGGAGCTGCTGTGCAGGCACCTGCTTTTGAGGGTGCATTCAGGCCTACTGACTTGAGTATTAAACTGACGCCATCTTCTTCAAGGCCTAAGTCTCGAACCATGCCTAGAAAACTGACGCCCAGGCCGCATGGTCAGGCCTCTATGCCTAGAAAACGGATAAGAATGGCTGACTACCTTATTACTCTAATCAGGGGAAGCCAGCCTTCCCCCTCTAAGAGACCTAGGACTGAGTTTGTTTATGATACTTCTGACCAGGATTCTGAAATTTCTGTTTCCTCTGATGACCAGGATTTACCCTTATCTACCTAATGAGGATTCTGATGCTGAGGACTCCATTCCCTCTGCTTACCCCCCCAGAGGATTTCTCTTTTGGTGAAACCTTGCGTACTCTCAGGGAGCATTTTCATTGGGAAAGTCAGGATTTCTCTGATTCTAAAAAGAGGCTTAGGGATTTCTTACTCTTGCCCCCAGCACAGACCTTTAGCCATATCTCCTGTACTAGACGTTGTTGATTTATTTGCAGAATCTGTCTTGGCCCCTGTCTCTTTACTAACTGCTCCCAGGAAACCTGATGGATATTACAGGGTCCCTGACTCTCACAAGTTCCTTTTCAAAAATCCTACTGCGGATCCTAAGACCATTTCACAGGGGCCCAAGGGCATTAAAGCTACTACTGCCAAAAATCCTACCCTTTCTGATGGAGGGCGCTGGATAGATGGGGTACGAAGGTATATACTTCTGCAACTTTGGCCATTGGGTCCTTAAACTGCCACTTTCATATGTTGAAGTATCAACAACAATATTATTGGATTACTTAAACAGAAAATAAGGATTTACAGGATTTATTGCATTCAGCTGAACAGGTTGGAAAAGGTACTTTGCAATGTGGTTTTTACTCTCTAGAGGCATCTTGCAGGGCTGCTGTAACTGGGTCTGTACTTAGAAGGCATGCTTGGCTTAAGGAGCAACCCCTACCAGGTCATGTTAAAGCAAAATTACTGGATGCTCCCCTAAACCAGGACCGCCTGTTTGGCAACAAGGCAGAAGTAGTTCTTAAAAAGATGTAAGAAAAGGCTAAATCTATGCAAACTGTTAAAGATTTTTTTAGAAGTACAACCTCCAAGATTTAGTAGGCATTGGCCTTCCAAGAATTGGTGTTTTCCTGCCTCTTCCAGACCTTCTCAGTCCAAACCCAGATCCAGCAGAGCTCCCAGGCTGCAGTCCCAGGGTACGCACAGAACTAAGCAGTGGGGGGCCTCCACTTCCAAATCTGGGAGTAATAAGACTCCCTCCAATGGTAAACTGTCTCAATGACTTCCTTTTTAAAATTTCCAAGCACTTCTCAACTGACTGCCCCTTTGGGGGGAAAGATTGCTCTTCATGCAAGGAACTGGGAACTCATTACCCAGGACAAATGGGTTTTCAGTATAGTGTCCCAGGGATACAGATTTCACTTCTAGACGTTGCCAACACCAAGCGGGTGGCCAGACCTACCCCAAATCAGTGGGCAGAGGCCCAAACCCAAATACTTTATCTTTTAAGCATGGGGGCTATTCAATTGGTACCAGAAGAGGAAAAGGGACAAGCTTTCTACTCAAGACTTTTCCTGGTACCCAGAAAAGACAATTCATGACGTCCTATCCTGGACCTGTCTACGCTAAACACCTTTTTGGAGATTCCAAAATTCAAAATGCTGACTCTTCACCAGTTGCTTCCTATGCTAGGCAAAAGTGCCTGGTTGTCAACAGTAGATTTAAAAGAAGCATACCTGCACATCCCAATCAGGGAATCTTGCAGAAGATACCTACTATTCAAAGCAGGCTACACGCACTATTGGTTGATGTCCTTCAAGGATGCATCTGCAGTCCTAACAAATGGGTTGTCCTGTCGTCAGGCAGCCCTTCGGTCGGCCGGATTCCAAAGTCTGGGTCTGGCTTCGGCTGGTGTCGCACTTCACCCGACGTCATAGCTGCAGTTCTTCGGGTATAAAGGCATCAGCCGACGCCATTTTCCTCAGTCTTTCTTGCCGTGGCCAAGCAGAAGCTGTTCGCAAGTGCCGGTCGGTCAGATCCAGAGATTACTACTACGAATACTACTTGAAGACTTCTAAAAGCTAAGTACCCGTTGGGGACTCTTTCTTGCCTCAGCCGATGTCAGAAAAAGTGAATAACTGTTTAACTTGTGGGAAACAAATACCTCAAAAAGATTTCCACTCTTACTGTTTACCTTGTTTAGGTCCAGACCACGACGTAACAGCTTGTCTAGCCTGTGCTTCTTTTAACCAACGGACGCTTAGACGTCGGTCGGAGTTTGCTGAGCAGTTTTTCGGTTCTGATTTTGCGTATATTATGCCGTCGGATCCTTCGACTACACAAATTGCCAAAAAACGCAAAGAAAAGGACCGACACTCGCGGTCCGCGGTTTCGGCCGAAACCGCGGTTAAGCAAACAGCGAGTGTCTCGGTTTCGGCCGAAACCGAGCAAACGGTCCTTGTTTCAGCCGAATCCATGCCTTCTACCGAGGCCTCTTCTAACCTGGTAGAATCGGCTTCTGAAATACAACCTGCTGTTGTGGTTTCACAGGAATTATCGGACACTATCCCCTTGGATGTATCCACCCCTGCACGTGGAGCTGCTAGGCCTCCTGCAGCCATGTCCATTAAGGCTTTTGCCAGGGCTAAAGCAGCCAAAACTACTAAGTCTGTGCCTGTTAAGCCCCCCTCTCACAGGCCCAGTTCCAGTTCCCAAATGCTTTCTTTGGCAGAGGATCTCATCTCTTTAATAAGGGATCCCAACCTCATCCAGACAGGGCCTCTCAGCCACCTCCAGAGAAGAGACCTAGAGCAGAGCCCCGTGAGCCAGTGTCTACGGGTGATTCCTCGGATGATTCAGACAATACAGACCCTCCAGAGGCTCCTTATTCTCCCTCTGAAGACTCTGATGCTGAAGAGTCGATTCCTTCTGCCTCTCCACCTGAGGAATTTTCCTTTGGGGAAACCTTACATGCCATGAGGGAACAATTTCAGTGGCAGGGCCAAGACTTTTCAGACTCCAGAAAAGGCTTAGGACCTTTTGCATTTACCACAACATAGGCCTTTAGCTATACCTCCAGTTCTTTCTGTTGTAGATGATGCATTTAATGATGCTTGTACTGCTCCTGATTCTTTACCTCCAGCCCCTGCTAAGCCCGATAGATTCTACAGGGTCCCGGACACACATCACCATTTATACAAGGCTCCTTTTGCAGATCCCGAGACTATCTCCCAGGGGCCTAAGGCAGTAGCATCTACCTCTGTTAAAAATCCCCTCCCCTCTGAAAGGGAATCCAGGTCCTTAGAGAGATGGGCTAAAAAAGTATACACCTCTGCTACTCTGTCAGCTAGGGCCTTGAACTGTCAGTTTCATATGATCCAATATCAGGAGTTTATGCTTGATCAGTTAACTAAGAAACTGTCCTCTGATGATTCTTTAGATAAGAAATATGTTCTGGAAATGGAACATAACATTCAGCAAGTTAGTAACCATTCTTTAAAATGTGGCTATGATGCACTGGAGGCTTCCTTTAGATCAGCCATGACTGGCACAGTTATCAGAAGGCATGCATGGTTGAAAGAACAGGCCTTGCCGGACCATGTCAAATCAAAATTATTAGATGCTCCCATGGACAAGGTCAATTTATTTGGTTCTCCTGCTCAGCAGGTATTGAAGAAAATGGAAGAGAAGGCAAAATCTGTACAAACAGTGAAAGATTTCTTACAGGTGCAACCTCCAAGGTTTAGCAGGAACTGGCCCTCCAAAAATTGGTCCTTTCCAGACTCCTCTAAAACACAGAGAGGCAGGAATAGGTGTTCAAGAGGCAGAAATAAATCCAGGGGTGCCTACAGGGGACGCCAGTGGCAGGGCAACAACCAGCGAGGCACAGACACAGCCACTACCACTGCAACAGGACAATCACAGTGACTTGGCTCTGGCACCGCCTACCAGGGAACAGCTAGCAGCACCTTTAGGCGGAAAGCTAGCCTTATTTTCAAAGAACTGGCATTACATCACAAGGGACAAGTGGATTTTGCAAACTATAGACCAAGGTTACAGGTTTCATTTCCATACTCTACCAGGAAAAAGAGGAATGCCAAACCTACCACCAAATCAAAAGATAGAAGCTCTAAAACAAATAGCTCAACTAGTAAGAATGAGAGCTGTGGAAAAGGTACCATCTATGGAACAAGGAAAGGGATTTTACTCCAGACTCTTCCTGGTACCAAGAAAAGAGAAAGAATGGAGGCCTATTCTTGACCTGTCCGCTTTAAACACATTCCTCATTGTTCCAAAATTCAAAATGCTGACCCTACAGCAGCTTCTTCCTGCTGGGCAAGGAGTCTTGGCTGGTAACTCTAGATCTCAAGGAGGCATACCTGCACGTCCCTATACGACCAAATTGCAGAAGATACCTCAGATTTCTTGCAGGATCAGAGCATTATCAATTCTCAGCATTGCCCTTTGGCTTATCTACTGCCCAGAGTGTTCACGAAATGCCTGGCATCAGTAATCGCTCATTGCAGACTTCAGGGAATACAAATTTATCCCTACCTGGACGACTGCCTGATACAAGCGGACAACAAAAACAAGCTAACAGAAGACTTACAAAGAGTCATTTACTTGCTGCAAGCCCTGGGATATACAGTCAATATAAAAAAGTCAAGGCTGATACCATCCCAAAGAATAACCTTTTTAGGTGCAGAGCTGGACACATCAAAGCAGATGGCATTCCTAACTGTGGAAAAACAAGAACAACTTCCTCTCTACTTCTTGGCATTAACAAAGCAGAACCATCTAACAGCAAGAAAAGTACTGCAAGCCCTGGGCTTCATGGCATCCTGTATAATTCTGGTCCCTCATGCCAGTCTGCATATGAGAAAGCTACAGTGGTACCTGAAGAATTTATGGTCTCAACACAGACACAGCCTAGAAACCAAAATCCCACTAATACCATGCCTGAAGCAAGAGTTCCTATGGTGGGCTCAGGCCTGTCAATCAAATGCAGGTTTGCCCTTCTACAGCATTCAACCAAGCCAAACCATCACAACGGACGCCTCAGACCTCGGTTGGGGGGCCCACATGCTGGACAAGTGCATACAAGGCCTATGGACTCAAGATCAGCTGCACCTGCACATAAATCTAAAGGAAATGCTAGCAGTAAAATTGGCAATCCAGACATTCAGACCATTCCTCCAAGAAGGACAGTTGATGATAAGGACAGACAACACCACAGTTATGTGGTACATCAACAAACAGGGAGGCACACATTCATTAACTGTATGCCGGATGGCGCTGGACCTATGGAATGTGGCTCTGAGCTACAACATTCAGTTACAAGCAATTTTTGTACCGAAAAGAAAACATTCTAGCAGACATATTAAGCAGAACTACTACGGATGCCCACGAATGGATGCTACACCCGGACATCTTCAAAGCCATCACAAGAAAATGGGGACTACCACAAATAGACTTATTTGCATCCCCACTCAATCACCAGCTCAAGAAATTCTGCACAAGAACGTACCACCCACTTGCTTGGAAGGTGGACTCTATCTTTCAGTTGGAACAACCTGACAGCATATGCATTCCCACCACTTCCTTTGATGCACAAGGTGCTATTGAAGATCAAAGAGGAACGTCCAAGGATCATTCTGATAGCTCCAGACTGGCCGAGACAACATTGGTACCCATTACTGAGGAGCATGTCTCGGGAACAAATGTGGACACTACCCCTGATCCCATTGCTGTTAACACAGAACAGCTACAACATACTGCATCCAAACCTGAAAACTCTGCAGCTGACTGCCTGGAACATTACATAAGAGCAACTAACCCAAATTTATCCCAAAGGGTTAAAGACATTATCCTTGAGGCTCGCAGACCTTCTACAAGAAAGAATTATGCAGCAAAATGGAAAAGATATCTCATTTGGAGTACTGCAAAGGGAAAAGATGTGTCACTGGTAAACATAGCCAACATCCTGGAGTACTTGGCAGAGCTGTTCCATGCAGGCCTGTCCTATTCCTCCATCAAGATACACGCATCAGCTATTTCGGCAGAATACAGCTTGGATCCCCCTGTCTTCTCACATCCTCTGCTCAGGCAGTTTCTGAGAGGAATTAAAAATGTAAAGCCTCCTAGGAAACCACCATTGCCAGCATGGGACTTGAACTTTGTGCTAGAAAAATTGACACTTCCTCCTTTCGAACCAGCAGCAACAGCAGAATTACAATACTTATCCTGGAAGACTGCTTTCCTGCTAGCAATCACCTCAGCAAGAAGGGTTTCTGAACTACAGGCATTAATGGCAGTGCAACCCTTCCTGATCTTCCATCAAGACAGAGTGTCCATGAGAACAAATCCTACATTTATGCCTAAGGTGGTATCCAGAGTGTCTTTAAACCAGGCTATCCACCTACCTACATACTTCCCCAACCCACAGAACAGGGGAGAAAGACTGTTGCATACCTTGGATCTGCATACACAATACGCTACTACCTGGACAGGACCAAGTGCAATAGAAAAACTGACCAGCTTCTGGTAGCATATGCAACAGGAAGGGAAGGAAAAGCAATTTCAAAACAGACAATCTCCAAGTGGATAGGAAATTGCATTAGATTTTGTTACTCCTTCCATGGAAAGAAAACTTCAGAGAACATCAGGCCTCACTCCACAAGGGCTACAGCCACTACTACAACTTTCTTACGAGGGGTGGCTACCAAGGACATTATAGAGGCTGCTACTTGGACCTCCGTGCATACATTTGCCAAGCATTATAATTTACCTTTATACTCTAGATCCCGAGCAGGGTTTGCCACTGCTGTTTTGCAGGGGATCCTAACTACACCATAATCTCTCTTCTTTCCTCCTCCCCTAGTTTGGCTATGGTATTCTACCCATTTGTTAGGACTGCAGATGCATCCTTGAAGGACATAGTACAGTTTTATACCTACCATAAATGTAGATGTCCGATAGGAATGCATCTGCAGTCAGGATTACCCACCCTTCCCTCTGTGGTACTCCTAGGGTATTTGCCATCTTTCAGCTAGCTTGGGGGGGATCTATTATGGTGTATTTGTTTGTATATATGTACATACATGCTTATTTTATGTGTTTGCTGCTCTCTACTATTTGGAAACATTGGCATTTATCCAAATTTAGCCATCCAAGAGGGCACCTGGCATCTGGGGCAAGAAACACTGAGGAAAATGGCGTCGGCTGATGCCTTTATACCCGAAGAACTGCAGCTATGACGTCGGGTGAAGTGCGACACCAGCCGTAGCCAGACCCAGACTTTGGAATCCGGCCGACCAAAGGGCTGCCTGACGACAGGACAACCCATTTGTTAGGACTGCAGATGCATTCCTATCGGACATCTACATTTATGGTAGGTACAAAACTGTACTTTCTCTGTGTTTTACTGTTGCAGTCATTACATTTGGGTAATCTGCTGGCAGGTTGCCCTCAGTCGGCCTGAATATCAAAGTCTTGGGTCCTGCGTCGGTTGCTGTCTCCTCTTCCATGACGTCAGCTCATCAGGAGTATAAAAGATGCAGCCGACACCATTTTCTTGTCTGTCTTGCCGCGCGGTGCCCGAAGCAGAAGCAGTTCGCAAGTGCCGGTCGGCCGACTCCTGAAATTTTCACATTTGAGTTTCAGAACCAAAGTCTTCAATTAAAGCTAAGTATCCCATTGGAGAAACTTTTTCTTGCTCCTTACCGCTGTCAGTAAAAGTTAATAATTGCATTACTTGTGGGAAGCAAATACCTCATAAGGATTTTCATTTGTACTGTATTCCTTGCCTAGGCCCAGATCATAACATGCCTTGCTGTCGGTTTTGTGCTAGATTTAACCAACGCACTATTAAGCGTCTGTGTATCTTTGCTTCAAAATATTTTGAAAACAGATTTAATTTCCCTGAAATGTCATCTGGTAGCCATCCGACTACCGGAGTTCACAAAAAACGCAAAGAAAAGGACAGAGACAGACCGTCGAGGTCCAAAACCGACGAAGCTTCTCCTAAGCCAGTCGCCTGTTCGGTACTCAGTGAGGCGCTTTCGCAGCCCCTGATACCCGCTACTTTTGAGTCGTAGGCCTCTACCGAGACCCATGTGGAGTCCGGCATGCCGCGAGATTCTCAGAGTATTGTACCAGCGGATGTCTCTCCCTTGGATGGTTCCAGAGCCGCTGAGCAGGCACCGGCTTCTGAGGGTGTTTTCAGGCCTTAGCATTTCTATATAAACCCGACACCAGCTTCAAAAACAAAGACAAAAGCAGCTTCTAAGGCTAAAAAACTGATGCATGAGCCACGTACTCAGGCCTCTATGCCCACACAACAGATGATCAAAATGGTTGAAGACTTAATTACCTTGATCAGGGGTCCCCCCCCCTGATAAGAGGCCTAGGCAAGACACTGATTATGAATCTTCAGATCAGGTTTCTCTTCTGATTCCTCTTATGATCAAGAATTTTCTATACCACCCTCTGAGGATTCAGATGCAGAGGAATCCATCCCATCTGCATCTCCTCCTGAAGATTTTTCTTTTGGAAAAACCTTGCATACTTTAAGGGAACATTTTCAATGGGAGAGTCAGGATTTCTCAAAATCAAAAAAGAGGCTTGGGGATTTCTTTCTTCTTCCTCAGCATAGGCCTGTGGCCAACATCTCCTGTATTAGACATTGTTGATGTGTTTTCAGAATTAAGCATGGTTCCAGATTCCCTACCTCTGGCTCCTAGTAAGCCAGACAGATGTTACAGGGTTCCTGACTCCCATAAATTTTTATTCAAAAATCCTGCTGCTGACCCTGAAACTATTTCACAGGATCCCAAAGGTGTAAAGGCCTCAACAGCTAAGAATCCTACCCCCTCTGATAGAGATTCCAGGGTGCTGGATAGATGGGGAAAGAAGGTTTATACGTCTGCAACCTTGGCAATTAGGGCCTTAAACTGCCAGTTTCATATGCTTAAATATCAACAGCATGTTATGGGATTATTGAAAAAGAAAATGATGTTGATTTCCGAATGTGTGGAGAATAAATAATTACAGGAATTATTGCATGCAGCAGAACAGGTTGGAAAGCATACTTTGCAATGTGGATGTCCTTCAAGGATGCATCTGCAGTCCTTACAAATGGGTTGTCCTGTCGTCAGGCAGCCCTTCGGTCGGCAGGATTCCAAAGTCTGGGTCTGGCCTCGGCTGGTGTCGCACTTCACCCGTCATAGCGGCAGTTCTTCGGGTATAAAGGCATCAGCCGACGCCATTTTCCTCAGTCTTTCTTGCCGTGTGGCACCCGAAGCAGAAGCTGTTCGCAAGTGCCGATCGGTCAGAACCAGAGATTACTACTACCGAATACTTCTACTACTACCGAAGACTTCTAAAAAGCTAAGTACCCGCTAGACTCTTTCTTGCCTCAGCCGATGTCAGAAAAAGTGAATAACTGTTTAACTTGTGGGAAACAAATACCTCATAAAGATTTCCACTCTTACTGCTTACCTTGTTTAGGCCCAGACCACGACGTAGCAGCTTGTCTAGCCTGTGCTTTTTTAACCGACTGACGCTTTAGCCGATCGAATTTGCTGAGGAGTTTTTCCCGCTTTTGCTTACATTATGCCGCCGGATCCTCCGACTACACAAATTTCTAAAAAGCGCAAGGAAAAGGACCGACACTCGCGGTCCGCGGTTTCGACCGAAACCGTGGTTAAGCCAACCACGAGTGTCTCGGTTTCGGCTGAAACCGAGCACGCGGTTCTTCCTTCAGCCGAAAGCTTACCTCATACCGAGGTCTCTTCCAACCTGGTGGAATCGGCTACTGAAATTCCACCTGCTCTTGCAAGTTCCCAGGATCTATCTGATACTTTCCCCTTAGATATTTCAACCCCTGCACGTGGAGCTGCTAGGCCACCTGCAACAATGTCGATTAAGGCCTTTGCCAGGGCTAAAGCAGCTAAATCTACTAAAACTGTGCCTGCTAAGACCCCCTCTCACAGGCCTAGCTCTAGTTCACAAATGCTTAGTCTAGCAGAGGATCTCATTTCTTTGATCCGGGGATCCCAACCTCACCCAGACAGGGCCTCTCACCCACCTCCAGAGAAGGGGCCTAGAGCAGAGCCCCCTGAGCCAGTTTCTACAGATGACGACTCTGATGATACTAACCCTCCAGAGGACCCTTTCTCCCCTTATGAAGACTCTGATGCTGAAGAGTCCATTCCTTCTGCCTCTCCGCCTGAGGAATTTTCCTTTGGGGAAACCTTGCATGCTATGAGGGAACAATTTCAGTGGCAGGGCCAGGATTTTTCAGACTCCAGAAAAAGGCTTAGAACCTTTCTGCATTTACCACAGCATAGGCCTTTAGCCATCCCTCCAGATGTCCTTCAAGGATGCATCTGCAGTCCTTACAAATGGGATGTTCTTCGTCTTCCCTTGCTGCCTTC
>NC_056741.1:1662847441-1662871685 GCF_019279795.1 Protopterus annectens | reverse complement strand
GAAATAAAAAAAAAAAGACATCACCATGGGCATGTGGTATATAAACAAGCAAGAGGGCACACATTCTTACTCCCTTTGCATACTAGCCATGACTTTGTGGGACACAGCATTGACTTACCAAGTACATCTTCAGGAACAATTTCTGGCAGGAAGGAAAAATAGTATGGCAGACGAACTAAGCAGAAATCTCATGGATCCCCATGAGTGGCAGCTGGATCCACAAGTCTTCAGCATGATAACAAGGAAATGGGGATGCCCGGACATAGATCTGTTCGCCTCCCCTCACAACTACCAACTAAAAAGATTCTGCATAAGGATTTATCACAGACAAGCATGGAAAGTGGACGCCCTATCTTTCAGCTGGAAAAACCCTTCAGTATATGCCTTTCCCCCACTGCCTCTCCTCACCAAGGTACTCTTAAAGGTCAGACAGGAGAAGCCAAAGATGATACTGATTGCCCCAGACTGGCCCCGCCAGTACTGGTTTCCAATACTAAGGAGCTTGTCTCAAAGCCCAGCTTGGACCTTACCTGAAATACCTCATCTACTGTCCCAGCAAAACAATCGGATCCTGCACAGCCAACTCAGGACTTTAAACCTGGCAGCATGGCGGATAATGTAGTCATATCAAACACATCTCAGTAAAGCTGTGATGGATGTCATTTTGGAAGCCAGAAGGCCTAGTACTAGAAAATCTTATGCTGGAAAATGGAAGAGATTCTGTGCTTGGAACAAGGCACAAGGAACTGATACAGCTGTGCCAAATATCCCTCAGATTTTGCAGTACTTAACTGAGATGCTGGATAAAGGCCTATCTTTTTCATCTATTAAAATTCATGCCTCTGCCATTTCGACTCATTACAATACAGAGCCACCAATCTTTTCTCATCCCTTATTAAAGCAGTCCGTCAGAGGAGCCAAAAATGTAAGGCCTCCAAGGAGAGCACCAATGCCTGCATGGGACCTCAACTTTGAGCCAGCCGCTACTGTTGATATAAAGTTTTTATCTTGGAAAACAGCTCTGCTCCTAGCAATAACTTCTGCAAGCTGCATTTCTAAGCTACAGGCACTCATGGCTGTGGAACCTTTTATCATTTTTTATCCAGACAGGGTCTCTGAGGACAAACCCAACATTTATGCCTAAGGTGTGGTGTCCAGTTTGGCTCTTAACCAAACTATTCATCTGCCAACTTTTTTATCCAAATCCACAGAACAAGGGGGAAAGAATTCTGCATTACTTGGACGTACACAGACAGCTTAGATTCTACTTGGACAGAGCCAAAGTTTTCAGAAAGAGCAATTACTAGTGGCATATGCTGCAGGATCACAAGGAAAGGCTATCTCAAAGCAGACTGTATCAAAGTGGATAGGCCACTGCATTCGTTTCTGCTACTTACACTATGGCAAGCCAGTGCCCAAGAGCATTAGGCCACATTCAACCAGAGCTGCAGCCACTTTAGCAGCCTTTTTCAGGGGAGTACCAACAAAGGACATTTCAGAGGCTGCTACTTGGAGTTCAGTGCACACCTTTACAAAGCACTATCATCTGCCACTCTATTCTAAATCCAGGGCAGGCTTTGCCACTGCAGTTCTGCAGGCCTCAGCCGCTCCTACCGCGGTTTAGCTCCAGCCTCCCAACCATAGCTTTGGGACTGTACCCAAATGCAACAGTGAAACACGAAGAACATAGTACAGTTGTGTACACTTACCATAAATGTAGATGTTCGAAGTGTATGCACTGTTGCAGTCCAGGTTACCCACCCGCCATCCCCCTTGTCTTCTGATGGAACCTATCTTTCCTCCTTTGATTTATACAACCTATATGGTGTATTTGCTTGTAGAGGAAGGTAAAGTTTATATTGGTGCATGTGTTTATTTTTATATATATATATATATATATATATATATATATATATATATATATATATATATATATATATACACACACACACACACAACATTTGGCTACCTTTTTAGGGGGCACCTGACATCTGGGGCAAGAAAAACTAAAGAAAATGCCGTTGGCCGCATCTTTTATACCCCTGACGTCAGGGAAGGGGCGACAGCAGCTGATGCATGACCCAGGACTTTGGAATTCTGGCCGACTGAGGGCAACCTGCCAGCAGGATTACCCAAATGTAATGACTGCAACAGTGAATACACTCGAACATCTACATTTATGGTAAGTGTACACAACTGTACTTTCTTTCCCCCCCTTTCTAAAATTCTTTAAAAGTGTATACACAGACAGCTCGTTCCTTATCTCGCCCAAGAGAACCTCCTCACCCCCCCACACAACACGTTTTCAGGCCTCATCATAGCACCACTACTGCCCTTATAACTTTTACTCTAGCAATTTCCTCATATGTTGATAAATTAGTCTCCTCCCTGTTCCTTGACCACTCTAAAGCCTTTGATACTGTATCCTATAAGCTCCTTCTCTCCAAACTAGCCTAACCTCTGTAACTCCTCTCTCAGCTGGTTCTTTAGTTATCTGTCTGATTGGCTGCAGTCTGTTAAATGGCTCTCTTCTACCTCCACTTTTGTCTCTGTTCAAACCGGAGTACCACAAGGCTGCATCCTTGGGCCATACTTTTTCAACACCTTTACTATCAACCTCTACATTTCCTGTCCTGTCTCCACTCTGATTCAGCATGCTGATGACTCAACTATAATCTACTTCACCTACTCACCCTGACAAGAATCTCGTTCTTTCAGTTGAAAAATGGCTAATCAATTACTACTTAACCCTAGCAAAACTAAACTTCTACTCTTCCTGCCTAAATCTCTCCAACATCTCAAATCATCCTTCTCCGTCTCCAGTCTTAGTAACACTCCCATCAAAGTAGAATCACGCACTAAACTCCTTGGAGTTTATATGGACGATGAACTTAAATTTAACATTCAAATTAATAACTGTATTAAAAAAAAAAAACACCAAAAACTTGGACTGCTGTACAGGAACAAAAAATTCCTACTCCAGAATCTAAATTGTCCTTAGCTCAAGCATACCTACTTCCCACCCTTCTCTACGTCACTGCATTATTCACCCATCTCCAAAAGAATCTATCAAGCTTGACCACACACGCAATAAAATAGCTCAATTTGCCAGCAGTATCCCTTATTGAACACACCACTGTCTTTCCCTAAAGGAACTCCACTGGCAAGTCCTCCTGTGTCAGAAGAAAAATTCAAGTGAGTCACATCTGCCTCAGGTGATGAAAATTTCCTTTAACAACTGCTAACCAGATTACAGCAACATGTTGGCCAAGATGATCTCAATCTGATCAGCTTGGTTACTGACATCAACTTTTATACTTTCCGGTTACTAGCCAAAATAGCTTTTGTTACATTTCTAACAGTTGACAGTTGGCTATGAAAAACATCTAGGATCACAATTTACCTCAGAAAAGAATGTTTTACCTCAAAACCACAGCTAGTGTAGAACGTTTACCTCAAAACCACAGTAGTAGCTGGAATTTTCCAGAGCCTGTCTCAGTAAATTAACTCTTATTCAGAAGTATAGAAAACAGGTGTTATTCAAGTTCATAAGCAAACTGCATCTATCATAGATAAAGCCCATCTTTAATAAACATGGTTCAATGACCTTTTCTTACCAACACTTCAGCAAATAGCACATTCATCTTGCTAGATGGGAGAAAGAGACAAATAATAATGTGTTTTAAAACTTTTTCTCAACATTTCCCCCCTCAAAACACTTTTATTTGTCTTTTTATTTCAGCAATATATGGTAAAAACTAAGTTTTTTCTTTGCATACATTACTTCATTTGCAAGACAAACTTTTAAACTTCAAGACATTTGCAAAAAGTCACATTTCAATGTATTCACTTTCACCAGTCTGTTGCAACTTCTGGTACATCGTTTTCGTAACAGCAGTATCAACCAGTCTTTGTAGAAGACCTCTGATACAGGGTGTACAACAGCAACCACATACCACCATGATAGCCACAGCGACTCCAACGGACACCAGGAAACTGCTGATGAGATGACTCCATTTTCCAAACCACGCTTGTAGAAAGTCTGTAAAGGGATTATTTACCCCAGAGTTCTCTGCCAATTCTTCGGATAACATCTCCAAACCTTTCAAAGCTCGAGTGATGCTCCCATCAGGGGCAGCGTTATTCGGAATATATGTACAACAGAAAGTCCCAAACATCTTGCAAACTCCTCCTTTGGCCAGGAGCATATCCAACGCAATTCGATTCTGCTATGCCACCTGCGAAGTGGCCTCCAGTTGTTCAGCAATACCTTTTAATGCATCTTTGGTATAGTTCACAAAACGCTGCTGGTTATAGTAAATGTAGTTGATCCAGTCCACATTCTTATTGGTTTGAATCCAGACAAAGATGGATGCAAAACCAGCTGCTGTTTGGTTTATTGCTTTGTATTCATCAGGCACACCTCTTGGTACGCCAATGCTATCGATGTAGACACTGCTATCGAAGGATTGCTTCGGTGCCTCTCTTTTTCTCTTATTCAACCACCTCGGCTTTATTTCAGGTTCTCTTACGAAATTGCTTGCTGGAACTGGGAAAATGTAGAATGGCAGAATTAACTTTGCAAGTGCACAAGTTCCCTTCCAGGGAATCGTAATCCTTGATCGAAGTTTGTTGTCTCCACATAACCACCATACGTCTGCTAAACTATGAGTTTGGTTCTCTAGAAATGGATTCCCATTGCCATTCACAGTAACATTGCAATAATTCTGTCCCATATTGCCATAATTCTTTCCTGTGCCATCTCTGGAAATGCACATATACGAACCTGGATAAGAGATTGCTGTAGGCGGTTTCTCAACTTTGCTTATGACTGGAAAACACTGGGTTTCATCTTTGCATTTATCTTCGGTTTTGTTGAAGAATAACTTTAACAAACACGTCAGATTACCTTCAGCTTGCATCAATGGGACTGTCGCTAGTTGCTGTTTACCTTCAGCACAAGAAGTACAGTTCTCACGATGTGCCTCTCGGGTACTATATCTAACCCAAGATAACCATTCATTATGGTGTACGAATCCCGTGTCGAGTAACAACTGTTCTTCCTCTGTGAAGGCAAAATTTGCTTTACTTGTAGTATTTTCAAGGCTTTGCACTTTAAGTTGGAAAGTCCCCAAAGGATCCGTTCCAATTGGAAGAGACACTCCGATTCCATAAACTCCTGAATCACTTTCTTGTGGTGACACGATGGTTATAGTAATCACTTCAGTACCTTGGAAATGCGCAATTTTTATTCTTTGTTGCTTGCTTTTATCTTTCTCTGGTATCACTGCACCACTTGTTTCCCATCCGTTCACATTTGATGACCACCAAACATTTGACCAGGACGCACAGTCTCTATTGCACAAGTATTTTGCAAGAGTGAGGAAATCATTACTGTTCCATTTAGCACAGTCCAAAATTCCTTCACAAAGTTTTACCTTGAACATAGTATTAACACCTGTTTGCGCTTGCAGCACCACCATTCCTTTTTCTCTCACAATTGTTCCTTCTCGTATGGACATATTTACTTTCGCCACCAAAATCATCATCACGTAACAGTTCAAGTACCAGTTGAACATGGACATCCTTCCTTTGTAGTCAGACTTTGCGTTCAGGGGTCTGATGGAGTCTGACCAACATCAATGGTAGAAGGAAAAGTCTTAAGTTTTTTTACAGTGGGTGATATGAATCCACAAAGTCCTCTCTGCGTTCTTTACAGCCGTAGGTGTTGAGATAAGTACTTGATATGGGCCTTCCCACCTGGGGGATGACCAGTTCTTTCTCTTCACAATTCAGATCCACACCCAGTCCCCGGGTGCCATGCTTAACAAGGTTTCACTTCTGGAATCTGCAAAGGAGTCCTTGGTTACAAAAGACTTGACATTTAGCAGCTTCTTCATATAATCCGCCAGATCCTCACCCCCCTCACGTTCCGCTGGCAACAATCCTTGCCACTGCGGAACGTAATATGGTCTCCCAAACAAAAGTTCAAATGGTGTAAGTCCTTTGTAGGAGGGTGAGATTCGCATGTACATGAGTGCCAATGGAAGGCACGCAGTCCAGGATCTATGCGTTTCTGACATCAGTTTGCGGAGTTTACTCTTCAGGACACCATTGTGTCTCTCCACCAGTCCAGCTGACTGCAGATGGTAAGCACAGTGGTACTTGAGATCAATTTGAAACACTTGACCCAACTTCTGCACAATCTGGTTTACAAAATGAGACCCATTATCACTATAAATGCGCCTTGGAAGGCCAAATCGGGGAATTATTTCTGTTGTCAAAAGCTTTGCTACTGTGTGTGCATCAGGATGCTTTACTGGAAAAGCTTCTACCCACTTAGAAAAAGCATCAATTATAACTACACAGAACCTTTTGCCCTCTGAAGGTGTCAACTCAATAAAGTCCATACAGAGTGTGTGGAATGGATATGGAGGGGTAGTGAATGCCTGCTGAGATTTTTTAACTCCCCCCTGAGCATGATACTTTGCACATAATAAACCAGATTAACAGAATTGCTTTGCATAAGTTGAAAACCCCTTACACCAAAACACCTTAGACACTATTTGAACCATTGTCTGTACTCCTACATGGGCAGGTCCATGGCTAACCAATGCAGCATACCTAAAAAGGTTTGAGGGTAATACTATTTTGCCATCTGATGCCCTATACAACTCATCCTGTTGAGTGATACCATATTTCACCCAACGACATTTTTCTTTCTGTGTTGTCAATGTTTGCATTACTTTTAGTGTCTCTCAGTCTAAGAGGTGTCCGAGCTCTAAATCATTGTCATGTAAAAGCAAATCATTTTCTTGAGCTGCCTTTTTTGCAGCCATATCAGCACAAGCATTTCCCCTGGAGACAGGATCTTTTTTGTTAGTATGTGCGGAACATTTACATATCGCTATCTGAAGTGGTAATTGTACTGCATCTAACAACTGTAAAATTAAATCTCTGTGATTTATTGGTTTGCCTGTCGCAGTAACCATTCCTCTATTCTTCCATTGTTGAGCGAAAACATGTACAGTAGAGAAAGCATATTGACTATCTGTATAAATTGTCACTTTTTTACCCTCCCCTAAGGTACAAGCTCGAGTCAAAGCCACTAACTCAGCTGCTTGGGCAGAATAAATGTTTGACAATCCTTTTGCTTCCAAAACTTCAGGTTATCTTATCTTGCAAAAGTATAGTAGATACTGAATGTGGAACTCGCAATTTTAATGGGTGGAACAAAACTAATGATGCTGAGGCTTGCACTGCCATGGCAGCTGCCACTATAGCTTGAACACAATGCGGCAATGCCCTTGCAACAGGATCTAATCTGGAGGAATAAAAAGCCATCGGTCTCTGTTTATCCCCATGTACTTGTACCAGAACCGAAGTCATATAATCCTCCCTTACAATCAACCATTTGTGCAAACTGCTTAGAATAGTTCGGAAAACCCAAAACAGAGGATCCTGCTATCAATTGCTTAATTCTATTAAATGCTTGTATTGCCTTATCTGTCCACTGTATATTACTTTTAGCTGCCATGGGAGTGTCATAGATCAGTGCGGTCAATGGCCCTACTACTTCAGCATTATTAGGAATCCAACTTCTACAAAAATTAGTCACACCTAAAAACGACATCATCTCCCGCTTAGTCGTAGGCATAGGTGCTTCACGAATTGCTTGTTTTCTTTTATTTTCCAATTGTCTACCTTCCTGCGAGATTAAATAACCCAAGTACTTTACTTGTGCTTTCCACAATTGTAACTTCTCTTTATTTACCATATGTCCTTGCTCAGCTAAAAAACTGAGGGGCTAGGGTATCCTTTTTACAACTTTCCTGCGTGGGTGAGGCCAGTAAAATATCATCTACATACAACAGAACCTGGCTTCCCTCTGGGGGAACAAACTGAGCTAAATTCACAGCCATTTCTTGTGCGAATATTGTCGGACTCTTACAATAACCCTATGGCAATCTGGTGTATGTGTATCTTTTACCTTGGAAAGTGAATGCAAACCAAAATCTATTCTCCTTGTGTAGTGGTATGGAGAAAAAAGCATTGCTTATATCTATGACAGAAAAATATCTGTGCTGAGGTAGTAAATCATTAAGTAATGTATAGGGGTCAGGGACCACTGGTGCTCTTGGGATCACAGCTGAATTTACTGCTTGTAAATCCTGAACCAACCTCCATGACCCATCCGGTTTCTTTACAGGAAACAACGGAGTATTGCAGGGTGAATCTGGGCATTCAACAAAAATTCCTACCTGTTTTAGCTGTTCAATAACTGGTTTAATTCCTTCCTCTGCTTGCTTACTTAGTGGATATTGGTGCTTACGAGGTCTAAAACCTGACTTTGCAGTTATACAAACTTCACCTGCTGTTTTCATTAATCCTACATCTCCTTTACCTTTTGACCATAAATCTACAGGTAAGGCACTTAATGCACTATCTTCCTCTTGAGTTAGGAGGATTTGTCATGCCATTTCTGTTTTGTCATCCCTGAGGTGCACACTTGGTCGTGCCCAAGTCACCCAATTTAATCTTTGTACCTGGATCTGTTGATCTTTCAACTGACTTTCAGACATTGTGTTCCAAACAGTTACCTTTTTCGCCAAATCTACCCAATGTGTCCCCACTGCTTTAGTAACTGAGATATGTGGGCTATAACTTGAGCGATATAAAAACTCATTTCCTTAGTCAAAGTACAGGTTACTACTGCATTACCTTGCATATCCCAAAACATATCATTCAAAATTATCCTTGCATATTTGTGCTTAAAGAATTATTTTTCAAATTCTTTATCCGGACCAAGGGCCTTATAGAACACTGTACAATGTAAGTGCGCCGCAACCTGCAGTGACCCGCTCCTAGATTTACTTAGAGCTAGATTGATCAACTCTGTATCAACCCTCCCCGGGCAGTCTGTATCCGGACCAAGGGCCTTATAGAACATAGTACAATGTAAGTGTGCCGCAACCTGCGGTGACCCGCTCCTAGATTTACTTAGAGCTAGATTGATCAACTCTGTATCAACCCTCCCGAGGCAGTCTGAAATCAAGTCTAGGCTATACCAGTAAAACAAGTCTTGTACTTCCTGTACTACTAAGCCATCCGCTAACCTTTTTGCCTCAATACCTTTAGGTGTGGGAATTGCTGCTATTCTAAACACATGCATCAAATCTCTTCCCAGCAAATTAACTGGACAAACTTTTGATATAATTACCCTACATCTAACAGTTTGGTTTGTTTGCGGATCTGTGAACAGTAGAGGATGAGACAGTGGTTCCTTATAAATTTTCCCGTTTGCCGCTTTTACAAGGACAAACTCATCTGTTTCGCAGTTCGGAGGCAGAACTGCTGGACCCAAAAGTGTACGCAGTGCACCTGAATCACATAAAAACTCCACTTTCTGTCCCTCAACCAAAAACTCTATCATGGGTTTCTGATCTAGATGCATAGCAATACCCAAATTTGCTAGGTTTATGACTTCACAGTCACAATCCTGCCCTTCCATTAGAGTGTTTCTGACATTCATTGTAGAGAGTGTCTGCCTCTTCATTATCCCCATAATGAAGATGGCGCCTTTCTTTACTATCCTATAGTCATGCAGAGCCCTTGTTCGTAAGCTGTGGGGGATGTTGCCACTCTTCATAGTCGGCAGCGAAGTGCCCACGTCTACCGCATTTAAAACATTCTCCACGATGTCCTTCAAGAATGCAACTGCAGTCATAACATGTGGGTTGTCCTGCCTCAGGCAGCCCTCGGTCGGCCGGATTCCAAAGTCTGCGTCCGACATCGGCTGATGTCGCATTTCTCTCCGTCAGAGCGGCTGGAGTACATAAGCATCAGCCGACGCCATTTTCTTCAGTCTTTCTTGCCGCGCGGTGCCCAAAGCAGAAGCAGTTCGCAAGTGCCGGTCGGTCAGCTCCTGTATTCTACGATACCGAAGTCATCAAAAAAGCTAAGTACCCGCTGGACCTTTTCTTGCCTCAGCCGATGTCAGAAATTACTGAAAATGTTAACAATTGTCTTTCTTGTTGTAAACAAATACCTCATAAGGATTTCCACTCTTACTGTCTCCCTTGCCTGGGCCCAGACCATGACGTCTCGGCCTGTGTAGCCTGTGCTCGCTTCAACAAACGCACTCTCAGGAGCCGGGCGGAGTTCACTGAAGATTTTTTCGGCGATAATTTTGCTTACACCATGCCGTCGGATATCCCGACATCGCAAACTCCCAAAAAGCGAAAAGACCGGGACCGGGACCGACATCCTCGGCCCGCGTCTACCACCGACTCCACGCCAAAACCTAGCGCGAGTGCTCCGGTTCCCTCTGAGACGGTCTCTCCACCGCTCCGAACCGAAGACACCGCATTACCGACTACTCCGATTCCAGACATTACTCCGCCAGTTATGTATTTTCCTCCGGATACCGAAAACGAGGAAATGCCTGAGACCATTGCTGTAGACAAGGTCACTCCTGCACGTGGAGCTACCAGGCCCCCAATGACCATGTCTATTAAGGCCTACACTAGGGCTAAGGCAGCCAGCAAAACAAAGCATATTACTTCTAAATCCTTACCTCAGCCGACTCCAGAGACACAAATTATGTCCATGGCTGCTGATTTAATTTCCATGATTAGAGGTTCACAGGCCCATCCTGAGAGAGGATCCCAGCCTCCTCCTGATAAAAGGCCCCGGGTTGAACCCTCTGACCCTACCCCTTCAGATGAAGATTCTGAGGGCTCTGTCCACTCTGATAGCCAGGAAGAGCTCTTTCAGACCTATGAGGACTCGGATGATGCAGGTCCATCCATCCCCGGCCTCCCTCCTGAGGATATTTCTTTTGGGGAAGTTCTGCACACCATGAGGGAACATTTCAAGTGGCAAGGTCAGGAATATTCTGATTCTAGGAAACGCCTTAGGACTTAAGAAGCCTCAGCACAGGCCCTTAGCTATTCCTCCTGTACTTGATGTTCTGGATGATTTGTATTCTGACTCTAGTGCTACCCCTGATTCTCTTCCTCCTGCTCCAGCCAAGCCAGACAGGTATTACAGGGTCCCAGAAACTCATTCCCATTTATTCAGGGCCCATACTGCTGATTTTGAAACTGTTTCACAGGGGCCTAAAGGAGTTTCAGCCTCCACCTCAAAAAATCCTTTGCCATCCAACAGGGAAGCTAGGTCATTAGAGAGATGGGGCAAAAAGGTTTACACATCCACTACCTTATCTATGAGAGCTTTAAATTGCCTTTTTCATATGTTACAATATCAGGATTATCTGTTAGAAGATTTACAAAAAACATTAGCCACTCCTGATCCTTTAGACGGGAAGACTTTGCAGGAAGCTGTACATAACACTCAGCAAGTAAGCAATCACTTCCTGCGGTGTGGATATGATGCACTGGAAGCTTCATGTAGGGCAGCTATGACAGGGGCAGTCATTCGTAGACATGCTTGGCTAAAAGATCAACCTCTACCAGATCATGTAAAAGCAAAACTTCTGGATGCACCTCTGGAAAAGAACAAGCTTTTTGGTGCAAATGCTAAGGATGTGTTAAAGACCATCAAGAAAAAGCAAAATCAGTTCAGACTGTGAAAGATTTCCTCCAGGTTCAACCCCCAGATTCAGTAGGAATTGGCCTTCAAAACTAGTCCTTTCCTAATCCAGAAAAGTTTCAAAGGGGTAAGAACAGACGTGGCCGAGAAAGAGGCCAATACAGAGGCCCTTACAGGGACGACAATGGCAGCCAGGAAACCAAAGAAGTGACGAGGGGTTTCACCTGCCCCACAACCACAATCTCAATGACTTTCCTCTACTACCGCCTACCAGGGAACAACTAGAAGCTCCTTAAGTGGAAATTATCTCTGTTTGCAGAAAACTGGCACAGACTGACAAAGGACAAATGGATTTTGGACATTATAGACCGAGGGTACAGGTTTCATTTTCATACCCTACCAAGAAAACAAGGCATGCCAAACCTACCACAAAATCAGAGGGCAGAGGCTATCAAGCAAATCACTCTGCTGACTCGGATGAAAGCAATAGAAAGAGTTCCACAACAAGAACAAGACCAGGGGTTTTACACAAGACTGTTCCTTGTTCCAAGAAAAGAATCTCAATGGAGACCAATACTGGACTTGTCAGCATTAAACACCTTTCTCATAGTACCAAAGTTCAAAATGCTGACTACAGCAACTCCTTCCCATGCTGGGCAAGGGGTCTTGGCTGATTTACTCTGGACCTCAAGGAGGCATACCTGCATGTCCCTATCAGACACAACTGCAGAAGATACCTCAGATTTCTTGCAGGGCCAGAGCATTATCAATTCTCAGCATTGCCATTTGGCTTATCTACTGTGCCCAGAGTATTCACAAAATGCCTGGCTTCAGTAATTGCTCATTGCAGGCTCCAGGGGATACAAATTTACCCGTACCTGGACGACTGCCTCATACAAGCAGACGACAAATTGATGTTGAAAAAAACTTGGACTATGTCATAAGATTACTACAAGCTCTGGGATACACAGTCAACTTCCAAAAGTCAAGACTGCAGCCATCCCAGCAAATAATCTTCTTAGGAGCCAAATTAGACACAGCCTCTCAAATGGCTTACCTGACAGAAGACAAGCAAGAGAAGTTAACTCATGACTTCAAAGGTTTAGCAAAACTCACCCAGATGACTGCAAGGAGATTCCTGCAGGCCCTGGGTTACATGGCATCCTGCATTCTCCTGGTTCCATTAGCAAGACTACACATGAGAAAGCTTCAGTGGTACCTAAAAAGCATTTGGTCTCAGCACAGCAACAACTTGGAGACAACCATACCACTCATTCCATGCCTACAAAAGGAATTCCTATGGTGGGCCTCTGTGAGCCAGGCAAACACAGGTATGTCATTCAAAAAACCACAGATAACACAGACTATGACCACAGACGCCTCAGACCTCGGATGGGGGGCGCACATGGAAGGCAGGTGTATACAAGGACAATGGTCTCCAAAGGAAACACATCTGCATATAAACCAAAAGGAAATGCTGGCAGTAATGCATGCCATCGAGGCCTTTCAACACCAACTTCAGCAAGGCCATTTACTGATACGGACAGACAACACCATTGTGATGTGGTATATAAACAAGCAAGGGGGCACCCACTTTTACCCCCTTTGCAGACTGACAATGCATCTTTGGGAAAAATCACTGAGCCTAAACATCCAGTTACAATCCCAGTTTGTTCCAGGCAAAGACAATGTCTTGGCGGACAGCCTAAGCAGGAATTTCACAGATCCACACGAGTGGAGGTTACATCCGAAGATCTTCACACACCTCACTTCGACATGGGGCAGGCCAGAAGTAGACCTATTTGCCTCTCACCTCAACCATCATCTACAAAAATTCTGCACAAGGACATACCATCCAAAAGCTTGGAAAATAGATGCTCTCTCATTCAACTGGAACTTCCTAACAATCTATGCATTCCCACCTCTGCCAATGATGACCTCAGTATTACTAAAGATCAAAGCAGAGAGACCCAAGGGAATCATAATGGCTCCGGACTGGCCAAGACAACACTGGTACCCACTACTACGGAACATATGTCACACCAGGAGGTGGGCCCTTCCCCATTGGCCTCTACTTTTGACTCGACACAATTTCAAAACAGTGCATCCAAACCTTCAGACACTGCAGCTAACAGTCTGGGAGATCCCATGAATAACCTCAACTTATCTCTCTCCAAGGAAGTTCAGCGGATACTAATAGAGGCTCGAAGACCATCCACCAGAAAGGTTTACTTAGCAAAATGGAAGAGATTCAGCAATTGGAATACCAGCAAGGGGCATGATGCATCATTGTTGAACATCCCACTCATCTTGGAATATTTGGCAGATATCTTAAAGAACAGCCTCTCATATTCTTCCATAAAGATACATGCATCAGCTGTTTCAGCTACGTATAACACTGATCCTCCTGTCTTTTCACACCCTTTGCTAAGGCAATTCCTCAGGGGAATTAAGAACATTAAGCCACCAAGAAAGGCCCCAGTACCAGCCTGGGACCTCAATTTTGTCCTAGAAAAACTGACTCTACCTCCATTTGAGCCAGCAGCTACAGTTGACTTGCAGTTTCTCTCATGGAAGACAGCTTTCCTGTTGGCAATTACCTCAGCAAGAAGGGTTTCGGAACTACAGGCCCTAATGGCAATACCACCGTTCATAATTTTTCACAGAGACGGGGTTTCATTAAGGACCAACCCTACTTTTATGCCTAAGGTGGTATCTAGGGTTTCTTTAAATCAAGCTATTCATCTGCCTGCTTTCTTCCCCAATCCTGAGAATAAGGGGGAAAGACTGTTACATACCTTGGACATTCACAGACAACTTCGATACTACCTGGACAGAACCAAGACCAGTAGGAAGTCTGAACAGCTTTTTGTAGCTTACGCCCCTGCAGTCCAAGGAAAAGCAATTTCAAAACAGACAATTTCAAAATGGATTGGACATTGCATCAGATTCTGTTATTCCTTTCATGGAAAGACTGTTCCAGCCAATGTCAGGCCACATTCCACCAGAGCTACAGCCACCTCTACAGCATTCTTAAGAGGGGTGCCTACTAAGGACATTCTAGAAGCTGCTACATGGAGCTCCATGCATACATTCTCCAAACGCTACAATCTCCCTCTATACTCCAGATCCAGAGCAGGCTTTGCTTCGGCAGTCCTGCAGGGTTTGATTGCCACTCCATCTTTTTCCTAGAGCATTCCTCCTCCCCCAGCTAAGCTATGGTGTTCTACCCATATGTTATGACTGCAGTTGCATTCTTGAAGGACATAGTACAGTTTTGTACCTACCATAAATGTAGATGTCCGATAGACATGCAACTGCAGTCGGATTTTCCCTCCCTCCATACTCCTCTATGCGTAGGGTCCATTCCTATCCCTGTTTTTCTTAGCTGGGGATATCTGTTATGGTGTATTTGTTTTATTGCTCATTTATTTGTTTGGAATCCTGTTTTTGTCTTCCAATTTGATTACAGCCTTCCTTGGAGGGCACCTGGCATCTGGGGCAAGAAACACTGAAGAAAATGGCGTCGGCTGATACCTATGGACCCCAGCCGCCTGACGCCGGAGAGAAATGCGACATCCGACGTCGGACCCAGACTTTGGAATCCGGCCGACCGAGGGCTGCTTGAGGCAGGACAACCCACATGTTATGACTGCAGTTGCATGTCTATCGGACATCTACATTTATGGTAGGTACAAAACTGTACTTTTTAACCTTTCCCGGTTCATTTAATGTGTCCCATTGCGGGCCCCCACGGTGTCCTTGCCCCCTTTGGTCCTGTACTAAGAATATCCCACCATCATCTCCTACTGCTAACACTTGTACTTTCTTTTTCTTTTTTTAGATTAAAATGTCGCTCAGCATGTCGTGCATATTCAAACAAAGGTTGCAGTCTACATGTTCTGTGATCTACCATGTGCTTAGTAATAAAACTACTCATCGGAGCCTTACAACCTTTAAGAAAAGCATTTTTCAATTGCTGTTCATACGGACTATCATTAGTCTGATCCTGCGGAATCATCATTCCACAATGGTTATTGAACACTTCTGTCAGTCTCACAATATAATGATCTACAGATTTATCATCATTTTGGAGGCACTGATTTATTACTGTCCAATCTGCTCTTGGACGCCACTTGTCAGAAATTCTCTAACAGATCAGTGACTCGCGTGTCTAACACCCCAGAATTTTGCTTTAATGTAGTGCCGTCATCTGCTTTACATGTCCAAGTACCACAAACTAAGTGCCAATCTGGACCTAAGATTTGTCACTTGTTCTACTTCTAAACCATTTAGATGATAACTTAAACGCATACCAACTATGTCCTCAGAAAACTTTTGAAAATTAACCTTGGGATGAGGGATACCATCCGTAGCTCGTTTTATATCCTCTCTAGCCCAGGGACGATAAACTAAAATAGTTGGTTCTTGTCCAACATCTCCTGCTTGTGGGTTTGCAACTTGTATTAAGGGAAGAGCTTCTGAATGGTCAGAAAGTTTAATAGCCCAACGCCCTTGCCCTGCTGGTCCTGACCTTAACTGCATAGGTTGGTCTACCTGTTGCAAAGCAACCTTAGGTACTACGGGAATTTGTGAGTAAATTGGAGGGTTCAAAACATTTCCTTGAGCAGCTAATAACCCACCCTGCTGTACAGATCCCGCATCTTCAGACTGATAATTGAGGAGGTTCCCCCGGTATGGCAGCAGCAATTTCACCATACGGTGGGGCAGTTGCCTGCCTTTGTACTGCACAAACTGTATGCTCGTCCTCCTTATCTAAAAATAAAGCTACTTTTCCACTTGGCACCAGTGATCCCTTTTGATTTATTTTCTCTTTTTCCTGACACTGTTTTTCTTTTATAGCTCGTTTATTTGCTTCTTCTAACCATTTTTGTGCTTGGGGAAATCCCAATTGTCTTTGCTTTTTAGTTCTAGTTCCTGCATCCTTTTTCAAATCTCTAACCAATTTTGCAAGGGCATTCTTATTCAGTGTACCATCAAAATCATATTTCAACTTCCACTTCAAAAAATTAACATTTTTGTTTAAACTTTTCATATACTTAGCATCAACATTTAAACTCATCACTCTCACACTTGCAGCAACTTGAACCCATGTTTTCCTAGATTTCTTATTTTAGGACTGCATTTCTTATTTTAAGACTGTATATTTTTGGACTGCATCAAAATTATTTTTACAGGGCTTATTACAAAATGGGGCTATCTTAACGGGGATCCTAACAAAATAACAGGTAATCCTAACAAAGTGTGTGTGTGTCTCTTCTTTTCCCGTTCACAGCGAACTCCGTCCGGCTTTTCCGGTTAGGTCGCCACAGCGGAACTCCGTTCCGCTAATGATTGGCAGTAGAGTTTTACATGCTGGCTTGCCTGGCCTAACGCACAACCTTCAACGAAGGAACGCCTATTCACGACATGTCGCCACACAGTAGACGCTTTAACTGAGAATCGAACGGGCAACGTCTAACTGTGAGGCGACAACGCTACCGCAGCACCACCACCGCAGTTCTGTAATCCTAACAAAGTAATCTTAATAATTATTCCTACCCACCCTTAACTAAAAATAAAACCCTTAACTAAAATTAAAACCCTTGTCGACAAGGTTAAATTAAAAGAAAAAAAGGTATTTTCATCCTACCTGAACCAGATGAGACTCCGTTTCCCCTTTTGGTTCGGAAACCGTCCCTCCGATAGGGATCAGAGAGCGGCCGGGCTCTTTCCAACGACAAATCAGTCAGAGGGCTTTCCGTCGAGAGAATCTTAAGATGAGAAACCCTCACCTGCGCAGGTTTTTCGGTCTCTGTCAGTCTGATCCGTATCTTCATAGAGGTTTCCATTCCGAAGGACCAAAATGTCAGAAGAAAAATTCAAGCGAGTCGCATCTGCCTTGGGTGATGAAAATTTCCTTTATTAACTGCTAACCAGATTACAGCAACATGTTGGCCAAGATGATCTCAATCTGATCAGCTTGGTTACTGACATCAGCTTTTATACTTTCCTGTTACTAGCCAAAATAGCTTTTGTTACATTTCTAACAGTTGACAGTTGGCTATGAAAAACATCTAGGATCACAATTTACCTCGGAAAAGAATGTTTTACCTTAAAATCACAGCTAGTGTAGAATGTTTACCGCAAAACCACAGTTAGTGTAGAACGTTTACCTCAAAACCACAGTGGTAGCTGGAATTTTCCAGAGCCTGTCTCAGTAAATTAACTCTTCAGAAGTATAGAAAACAGGTGTTATTCAAGTTCATAAGCAAACTACATCTATCATAGATGAAGCCCATCTTTAATAAACATGGTTCAATGACCTTTTCTTATCAACACTTCAGCAAATAGCACATCCATCTTGCTAGATGGGAGAAAGAGACAAATAATAATAATGCGTTTTAAAACTTTTTCTCTTAACATCCTGCCACAGCTCCATCTGACCCACTCTATCCTTCACCATCCCCTTGATGTTCTTCGTGTTTCACTGTTGCAGTCATTACACGTGGGTTATCTGCCTGCAGGTAGCCCTCAGTCGGCCCGAATACCAGAGTCTTGGGATTTCTGCGTAGGATGCTGTTGCCCATGATGTCAGGTTGTCAGGGGTATAAAACATGCAGATGCCATTGCATCAGCTTTTCTTGCCGTGCGGGAGCCTGATGCAGAAGCAGTTCTGCAAGTGCCGGTCGGCCGCTACCCGAAATTTTCGTTAGTTTCAAACCTGAAGTCTTCTAAAGCTAAGTACCCCATTGGGGATCCTTTTTTCTTGCTCTAACCGATGTCAGAAAAAGTTAACAATTGTCTTGCCTGTGGAAAACAAATACCTGACAGATTTTCATTCTTACTGAGTCACCTGTTTAGGCCCAGACCACGAAATTCTTCGCTGTTGGTTTTGTGCCTTGTTTAACGCCCAAACTAATCGTCGTCGGGCTATCTTTGCCGCTAAATTCTTTTGCTGTCATTCTCCATATTCCAAAATGGCTTCGATAAGCCAGCCGACTACCGATCTTCCAAAAAAAAAAACGTAAGGATAAAGACAGAGATGGACCACATAGGTCCAAAACTGCCAACGACGCTTCCATTAAGCTAATCGCCAGTCCGCCGGTACTCAGTGAGATGCTTTTGCAGCCCCTGATACTCACTTGTATAGATTCGCAGGCCTCTGCTGAGATGCATTCAGAGTCCGGTATGCCATGAGATGCTTCAGCTATGGAAGCTGGGGATGTCTCTACCTTGGATGGGTCTGGAGCCGCTGTGAAGGCACCGGCTTTTGAGGGTGTATTCCGACCTTCCGATGTTTGTATTAAACCCTCTACTTCATTTCAGACTAAAACTACCGAGTTTCTCTGGTCCAGAGTTCGTACTACGCCTAGAAAACCGACGACCAACATGCCTGCTCAAGCTTCCATGCCACAGAAACAAATGCTTAGAATGGCTGAAGACCTTAAAACTTTAATTAGGGGAAGCCAACCTTCCCCTTCTAAAAGACAAAGGATTGATTTTTCTTCTGATTCTACAGACCAAGAGTCCGATGACTCTGATCCCTCTGATTACCAGGATATTCCCTTATCTAATTATGAGGATTCAGATACAGAGGATTCCATTCCCTCTGCCTCCTCTCCAGAGGACTTTTCTTTTGATGAAACCTTGCATACCTTAAGAAGCATTTCCGCTGAGAATGCCAGGACTACCCACAGTCCAAAAAGAGACTCAGAAAATGTTTAGACTTGCCTCAGCACAGGCCTCTAGCCTCTATACCCCCTGTCCTGGATATTGTAGATAATGTCTTCATGGAATCGAGTCTTACTCCTGATACTTTACCACCAGCTCCTAGAAAGCCTGACAGGCACTACAAAATTTCTGACTCAACACAAAATTCTCTGAGTCCCACTGCAGATCCAGAGACCATTTCACAGGGACCTAAAGGTATTGAGGCTACTACAGCCAAAATCCCCTACCCCTTTGGACAGGGATTCTAGAGCTTTGGACAGGTAGGGTAAGAAGGTATATACCTCTGCAACTCTTGCCATAAGGGCTTTAAATTGCAGTTTCACATCTTGAAGTACCAGCAGCATGTTATGGAACTAACTAAACAGAAAATGTTGTTACTTCCAGATGTGCAGAAAATAAAGATTTACAAGAGTTGATACATTCTGCAAACCAAGTTGGTAAACATACTTTGCAGTGTGGTTTTGATGCCTTAGAAGCATTTTGCAGGGCTGCTATCACTGGCTCTGTACTGAGAAGGCATGCTTGGCTGAAGGAACAAATCTTGCCAGACCATGTCAAAACAAAATTACTACATGCTCCATTACACCAGGAACGTTTGGCACAAAAGCATAAGTTCTTAAAAAGATGGAGGAAAAAGCTAAATCTGTGCAAACTGTTAGATTTCTTACAGGTACAGCCACCTAGATTCAGTAGGCATTGGCCTTCTAAAAACTGGTCCTTTCTAGTCCCTCCCAGGCCTTCTCAGTCCAAACCCAGGGGCAATAGACCACCAAGACTACAGTCTCAGGGTATGAAGAGATCTAAGCAATGGAGTGCTCCCACCTCAAAAACAGGGAGTGGTAAGCCACCCCCTTATGGAAAAAGTGCACAACTTGTCTATCATCCTTCCCAGCCATGCCCAAGTACTTGCACCCCTAGGAGGAAAACGCGCCCTGCATGCAAAAAACTGGATGTCCATTACCCAGGACTGATGGGTACTAAACATTGTATCCACTCACTTCCAACCCCAAGCGGGTTGCCAAACCTTCCTCCAAACCAGTGGGTAGAGGCGCAAAAGCAAGTACTTTCTCTACTCAGTATCAGGACTATTCATCCTGTTCCAGTAGAGCAATGGTGACAGGGTTTCTACTCCAGACTGTTCCTGGTGCCCAGAAAAGAGAGCTCATGGTGCCCTATCCTGGATCTGTCCATTCTCTACACCTTCCTGGTGGTCCCAAAATTCAAAATGCTTACAATACAACAGCTGCTTCTTATTCTTGCCAATAACTCCTGGCTAGTCACCCTAGACTTAAAAGAAGTTTATCTGCATATCCCCATAAGGGAATCTTGCAGGCGATATCTATGTTTCAGGGCAGGCTCTATGTACTGTCAGTTCTCTGCACTTCCTGGGTGCAGTAGGTAAGGCAAAGGGGTGTTCACAAAGTGCCTGGCTCCAGCCTTTGCATACTGCAGGCAGAGAACTATTCAAATTTACCCATATTTGGATGATTGCCTGATTCAGGCGGACAGTCAGGAAGTGCTATTTCAGTACCTGGTATTTGTAAAGAGACTTCTAATCTCCCTGGGGTACACTATCAACGAAAATAAATCACATCTGGTGCCCAGCCAGAAGATTGTCTTCCTGGGAGCAAGGTTGAACACAACTTGGCATTTCTCACTCCAGAAAAGCAGATTCATTTGACAAATTACTTCAGACTTATGGCCACCAAATCCCAGCTTATCTGCAAGAAAAATACTGCAAGCCCTAGGGTTCATGGCCTCATATGAAGAAACTTCAGTGGTACTTCAAAAGTCTTTCGTGTCAACATTCTTAGGACTTGGAAACACCGATTCCTATCATTCCTTGTCTAAGGGCAGAGTTCCTTTGGTGGGCAGAGGCTTGCAACCACAACAAGGGACTTCCTTTTACTCAACCCCTCGCTGCCCATACCCTGACAACAGACATCAGACTATGCATGGCGGGCTCACATGGCAAGCAAATGCATTCAAGGCAAATGGATCCCAGGACAGATTCACCTGCATATGAATCAGAAAGAAATGTTAGCTGTACAGAATGCTCTGACAGCCTTCAAATACCTTATACTTCCAGGACAACTCTTGATAAAGACAGACAACACCACAGTTATGTGGTACATAAACAAGCAGGGGGGAACTCATTCCTACTCACTCTGCAGGTTAGCCATGGCCCTGTGAAAGACAGCCTTAAGCAACCAAGTGCACCTGCAAGCTCAATTCCTGCCAGGCAAACAAAATTCACTAACAGACGACTTAAGCAGAAATCTACTTTACCCACATGAGTGGAAATTGGAACCCAACTCATGCAAACTTCTAATCCAACAGGTGGGAGACTCCAGAGGTGGACCTCTTTGCCTCCCCCAAAACCATCAGTTGAGCAAATTTTGCACCAGAAATCCCCACAGCCAAGCATGATGAGTGGATGCCTTATCCTTTACATGGGAAAACCTCTAAATGTATGCCTTTCCCCCTGTGCCCCCCTCTCAAAAGTACAACTCAAGATCAAGCAGGACAGACCAAGGACAATCCTTATTGCACCAGACTGGCCACACCAGCACTGGTACCCCCTCCTACGCAGTCTGACAGCAGTGCCACTCTGGCACCTACACCAGATCCCTTCACTCAACCTTGCAGCCTGGCTTATTCCCTAACACACCACCTGCAACCCGCAGCAAACAGGTGCTGGACATCATCCTTGAGGCCAAAAGGCCTAGTACTAGGAAGTCCTATTCAGAAAAGTGGAAAAGATTCTGTTCTTGAAGCCAGTCTCTAGGAAAGGACACAGCCATGCCCTCCTTACCTCAAATCCTAGATTACCTAACAGAGCTGCTCCACAAAGGGCTATCCTTCTCATCAATTTAAGATTCATGCCTCGGCCATCTCAGCTCATTACAATACTGAGCCACCTCTTTTCTCACCCTCTGATCAAACACTTCCTGAGAGGAGCTAACAATTCAAGACCCCTGAGGAGAGGTCCCACTCCTGCATTGGGACCTTAACTTTGTACTAGAGAAGCTCATGCTTCCCCCTTTTGAACCTGCTGCTACAGCAGAGTTAAAATTCCTATCTTGGAAACCAGCCTTACTTCTAGCCATCACTTCAGCAAGAAGAGTGTCTGAGCTACTGGCACTAATGGCTGTGGAACCCTTCATTATTTTCCATGCTGACAGGGTCTCCCTCAGGACTAACCTATCATTTATGCCCAAGGTGGTATCCATTGTGGCTTTAAACCAATCCATCCATTTACCTACCTTTTTCTCTAATCCTCAGAATAAAGGGAAAAGGATCCTGCACTCCTTGGACGTGCCCAGACAGCCTTTTCTAAATCCAGAGCTGGATTTGCCACAGCAGTCTTACAAGGCCTACTAGCCAGCCCTAATTCTTCTTGACTGCCTCCACCCTTGCTAAGCTTTGGGAATCAACCAAGTGTGGTGACTGCAACAGTAAAATGCGAAGAACACAGTACAGTTGTGTACACTTACCATAAATGTAGATGTTCGAATGTATTCACTGTTGCAGTTCTGGTTACCCTCCCTCCAGCCCCTGACTTTTCTAGACTTTCTACCTATCCTCTTTTTGGCCATATCTTATGGCTATATGGCATTTACTTTTTACTGGAGGCATTCCACACCATGTAATTGCTTCCTATTTTGGGGACTCCTGACATCTGGGTCAAGAAAAACTGATGAAATGGCATCGGCTGCATGTTTTATACCCCCGACGTCATGGAAGAGGCGACAGCATCTTTCATGGAAGAGGTGACAGCATCCGATGCAGAAATCCCAAGACTTTGGTATTCAGGCCGACTGAGGGCTACCTGCAGGCAGATAACCCATGTGTGATGACTGCAACAGTGAATACACTTGAACATCTACATTTATGGTAAGTGTACACAACTGTACTTTTTTCCATCTCTGACTAATCTTATCTCCTCTTATATCCCTAACCGTAGCCTACGTAGGTCCCTATTGCGCATCTCCAAACCTAACAAATCCATTGGTAAGATACTCTGTAGCCACTGTGTCACCTCTGCCTGGAACAAAATTTCCTCCGCCTGTTTGCACACTTGATAATGCCCACAGTTTTAAAACCACATTAAAGGAATACCTGCATACCTCCTAGATTTGCTCCTGCAATGACCCCACATGAACATAGTCCCTCTTGCCTCTCTCTCAATGGCTAAGGTCCTCTCTTCTCTTCTACGTCAGCTACGTATCAACTCAAATTTCTCTTCAATCTTCCCTCACCACTTACTCCCCTCCTATCAGTCTCCTCCTACGCTTCCCTTCCAGTTCCTGACTCCTCTTAATGTATTACAGTGCAATGACTGTCTTGCTGAATTCTCTTATGTCACAAATTGTTTTAAATCTTTGACTTTCATACTTGGTGTAAAATGTTCCTATGTTTTACTTATAGGTTCTTTTCTTTGTTTTGTGTATTTATTAGATGCTTTGTATAAAGATCAGTCGTGCTTTTCCTTTAATTTTTGTATTAATCACTGTATTGCTAAATGCTGTAATGGAGCTTTTCTCCTCCGGTCTCGGCTGAAAAAGGGCATCTTGCCCAGTCAGACTAACTCTGTTAACAAATGTCAAATAAATAATGTGTATATTTGTGTGTGTGTGTGTGTGTGTGTATAGATATATATATATAGATATATATATATATATAGATATATATATATATATAGATATATATATATAGATATATATAGATAGATAATATATATATGTACAGTGCAATGAAAAAGTATTTGCCCCTTCCTGATTTCTTATTTTTTGCATGTTTGTCACACTTAAATGTTTCAGATAATCAAGCAAATTTAAATATTAGACAAATATTAGACAAAGATGACCCAAGTAAGCAGAACATTTTATTTATTAAGGAGAAAAAAATTATCCAAACCTATATAGCCCTATGTGAAAAAGTAATTGCCCCCTTT